>NC_088098.1:190697272-190998456 GCF_036370855.1 Dromaius novaehollandiae
CTGCAGTCTGCTATTCAGGTCACACTCTAGGGTAACAGCCATGAGCATCTAGCTCTGCTGATCACCAGTAATTATCGGAATAAATATCAGGCTGTCGTTACATGTTCATTAATTCTGGATCTTTTCACTGCCAAATCACCTGGCTGAATCAGTGTGATCCAGGGCAGGCATGAAGACATGGTCATATTCCTACTGAATTAGCGATGGTGCATAAGGAGTTTTGTGCTTGCTGCTGAGTGACAGTAGATATGTGGTCCACCTTGAAGTTATAGCACTTTAGGTCCTTTGAAACAAAGTCTTTAAGGAAGAAGTAAGGCTTTACAAATTTTTTGATCAAATTTGAGTAACTGCAGTGAGTTTTTACCTGTTCAGTACTTTATATCACGTGGCTGTTGCATTTTTGCTCTGACATAATGCCCCTTAAAACTGGATATAGAGTCTTGTGGGGCCATGTCCACATTTAATTCCACAGAATACCTCAATTAATATAAAAATTGCACCCCTAAGCCATAATTCATATTCCTTACTGAAAATTCCCTCCTGCTGTCTTCTCTCCCAACTTCGTGTTTCTGTCATTTGCTAAACAGACTGTCGCTTGAGACATATAGCTTTCCAATAATAACTAGAGGTGGTAGCAGCCATATCAAGGATAGTGTAAAATCCTGCTGTCTGTGCTGTTTTGCTTAATCTTAAAAACACAGCCAAGAGAAGCAAGCACTGAACAGAAGGGATATAAAATCTCCTAATTCGGTATAATGACAGATAGCATACTTTGCCCTTTTTCTGATGTTTATGAATGGTTAAAATTATAGCTAGGCTTGGATTAAGCAGTGTTTCAACCAAAATACTGCATTTAGATCTTTCAGACATTAAGTCATTTGAAAGATGGGGTAAAATTTAATCCTACACCCACACAGACATCTTCATTTCCAAAAACAGGATCTCTCCTGATGTTTAATGACTCTCCAGCATGTTTTGAAACTGAATGCTGAAAGGAAAATACATCAGTCAGCAAGGGATTGCTAAAGCTTTCTCTGTAGCAATGCTCATTTTTGTGAATTTCATATCAGTATTTCATTAGCCAGTCTTTCTTGTTTCCTGATCAGAGTTAAATACTCAAGATTCTCTAGGAGTTGTTTCTCTGCCATGTCTGGGTTACTGATTTCCTTTGTGTCCGATCCCTTTTGACGAGTCATTTGTGTCTCTTGAACTTCACTCAGACCAGCTGGAAAATGGAATGAAAAATAGAAACTCTGGAAACTGCTTGCTGTGTCTCAGTTGAGGTCTCCCTTTGTAGATGCAGTTCATTATTAAAAAAATCCGTGTCTTAGATGAAATACCAGGTGATTCTAACCTCTCTACTGTTTTAATGGCAAAATCTTCTATACTGGCTTTTCATGAATGGGGGAGATCTTGAGTGAATACTATAGTCACTCAGTCACTATTTGGGCAGAGAGTTGTCAGTGCAATAAAGGGAAGGTTTTGTATGTATTCTCATCATATGTGATTTTGAGTTTGCTTAATTATGTCACTTCTTTAATTGACTGAGCAGTGTTTGAAGGTGTCAGTAGCCCTTGCAAGGATCAGCATATCTTCAGTGGCTTTCAGCACCTCAGTGGGATTGGATTCTCCTGAAACTGACCCCAAATAATCGGCTATCCTTGACATAGTAGTAGACTCCTCAGGATAAGAATAAAGGCAAAATGCTGTATATTCAAGCTACAGAAGTCTAGCAAAAATCCTTTACTGACGGTTGAGTAAATGCATTTTACCTCATAAGCAGGGTAGACTAGAAGGACACGCTTGTGTAATGTGAACATGTGACACCTGTAGGTCCACTATAGAAACTCATAAGCTCAGCTTTTAGGGTTTCAAGCCACTCTTGCAATAAAAAGCTCCAGTCAGTCCCTTTGACAATTCCCTTCCTTTAAAAGGAACATGGCAGGGAGAAATGTGGTGCCTCAGGGCTCACCCTGCCCTCAGAGGCTTCCCAGGAGAAAAGCTGAATGGTGATCTGATTTTGGAAGAGCTGATTGCATGTAGAGCATGAAAGTGTGATACAGGATGCTTGTGTCACCTGCCCTTCCTCTTTTCTCATGTCTTCATCAAGAAATTACTGTCAGCACCTGGAAAACTAGAACTAAGCAGAGCGACAAAGTGACCTAGTTTGATAAGATAGACCACAATTAGGAAGTTCCCAAGATGTTATTTTACCTTCTGTGTTATTTCATGTTATTGCCCAAGAGAATGGGGATATCTGGGAAGAAATCAAGATCCAAGGGTCGGAGGTGGAAGCTGTAGGGTAGCGACATGTGCCTTGTGTTTGGTTGTCTGCTCTAGTCTTAAACATCCATCACCAGAACAAGCCACGTGATAAATGACAAATACTTTCTTGTGCTCGCCCCCATGAACTTGTGCACTACATCCAGATGTGGGAAGCAGTTCGTATAGCCTGCAATATAGATGTTATATGGATTTTTAGTTAATATTACTAATAACTTTGGCAGTTGTTCTGTGATACCATTGTTCTGTGATACTGTTTCTATTTTTTTCTCACACATTTAGGTTTTGTAATGTTTATTTACTTATTTTGACAAGCCTGAGAACAAAATAAGCCATGAGGGTGAGCTAGGAACTCTTTTCACTTGTGCGATGAACATGTATTAATTTCAGTGAACTGAACTGTTTACAGAAATGCAGAGAGGCTGGACCACAGTCCTATGGAATTACCACCAATTCTGCCCCCTTTGGAGCTGTAAAAACCCAGACACATGGCTTCTAGGGGAAAAGGATTTACAGTGCATCTGGAAGGCTGCTGAGTCTATGTATTTTTCATTGCTAACCTCCAGATGTCTTACTGTCACTGGGGAGTGTAACATGGCTGTTATTACCAAACAAAATAATTCAGGGACTCTCTGCTTTCCTCTAACAATTATTTGTGTTTCATTGAGTCCTGCTGAAAGATTCTAACTTTTCCTGTGGGGAGAAATGTCAAAATGAACCCATCTGCAGACATTTTTCCTTCAGCTAGATCTTTGCTATTTTTTTGAAAAGGGACATTTTCTCTATATTTTCTTTAAATTATTTTTCATCACATCTTTTTTCTTTTGTTTGTGGAAAGGTAAGAACAGTTGATACGCATTTCGAGCAGGGGGTGAAGTGGTAAATTTGACCTTTTCATTAGTTGCAAGGCACTTTGAAATATGGATTGCAACATTAACAGCATCCAGCAAGGTATTTCATGTGTATAGAAGTACAGTGAATGCTTTTGTCTATTCTACTCCTTGGAACTGAGCCACAAAAAGTTAATTCAAAAACATCTTTTTTTAAAGACAGGAGGCCTTCTTGAAATAATGGTCTTGGGTCCAGCTGCATAGGCATAATAGCTAATGCTATTTAAGGTACCCTAGGATACCTGAGACAGCACAGGTTTAGCAGACATGGCATAGGGCCTATAGGTGACCCGTGTACCTCTGTGGTGGCAGCTCAAGGCTGGGGCGATACCCTAAAACATTGTATAGCAGCGGGCAGCTGTGTTTAGCCAATGGGATTAAGCTAACATGGATATTCACCTACACAGACCCCTGAAATTCTCACCTAGGGATGAGATTATGAAATCTCTGGATGAATGAGGATGCATTAATTAATTTCAGTGGATTTCACTCCTTTTTTTTGTTGTTGCCAGGCCTAGAAAAGTGCAGGTAAGTACCCTGTGGGGAACTACAGTCATGTGAAAGTGTGTGCTCCTGGTGGCAATGTACAGGCAGGTCGCCCTCCTACCCTCAGACCCGTGCAGAAGCGGGTGCGGGGCAGCTGACAATCCTACCGTGCCCTCCAGAGCCTTTCCTCCTGCACTGTCGGTGTGGGGCCCTTCCCAAAGCAGGCCTGGAAGAGAGGTCCCGGCCTTCCTTATCCCGGGGAGAGAGTGTCTGTTTGCAGCTATGCTCTGAGCTGTAGCAGGTTTATTACTCTGGCTTGAGAAGTTTGCAGCTGTAGCGTCTTTGCTAACTCAGCTGCCCTTTCAACTTTATAGCCACAATTCAGGGTGTGTTTTGCAGTGGTTTCCAAATGAATCCAGCAGCTTTCTTAGCCTGAGATGAACCAGGAGTTAGACTCAGTGGTAGGCACAGCCCTGAAGTGAGTCAGGTGGGGATCACACAGCGCTGTAAGCACGGCCACACGGCTGGACCCGGGACTGTGCACCCCGTGCGGGACAGCATCGCTGAGGTGTTTGGAGCCCCTTAATGCTCGCTCCATCTTGCAGTAAGTCTGCACTTCAAAAGCATTGCTTTGTCAAATAGCTTTCATTCAGAATGGGTACATTCATTTTATTCTCACGGATGCAGTACTCTGTGTACGTATGTATTATCTAATACCCCCATTAAGTTTAGTGGTGGTTTCTAGTGGCTGATTAGCTGTAGTTTTTAATATTCCTTTTTATGTTCCCTGTCAGTATGTTTAGTCCTCCTATAAAATTAAATCATTTGGCATCCAAAAGATAGTCATTATCATTTATGTCTTGAAATGAAATTAGGAATGAAAAACACTGAGATAAAGGAACCCAAGATTTGGGGTTTGTTAAACCTATAAAACTTGAATAGATTGAAAATTTACAGAATTTGAGTAGATTCACATTCTACTGAATCAATAACAAAATCTGTTTTACTTATTATTGATATAGTTTTGGCTCTGTAGTTTCTTTTGTTCAGTTTTTCCATTTGTAGTATTCTTCAACAAACATGAATTTTTGGAGAATGGGAGTGAGAGCAAGAGGGAGAGACAGTGAGAGCAAGAAAGAGAAAGAGAAATGGAAAAAGGAAAGAAAGAAGAAAAGAAGGAAGCTGAAGGAAGAGAAGAGAGAGAAAGCAAGCAAGCGAGAGAGAGAGAGAGAAGGAGCAAGCAAGAAAGCAAGAAAGCAAAAGAAAGCAAAGGAAAAGGAAGGAAGGAAAAGCAAAGAAAAAAAAGAAAAAAGAAAAAAAAAGAAAGGATTTCCTGTGTTTCAGCCACAGATTTATTGCTGTTCCTCTTGCTGGCATACAGTGGCTACTTTAATTTTCTTCAAATTGAAAAAATGGCAAAGAATTGCCATGCTGAAACTGCAGACACATCTTTCAGACTTTAATCATCTTCAACACATTATGTTTGTAACTGCCTGTCCCTGCTGGTCAGTAGCTGTGTTACTCAAAACTGAAGTTCACACCTGACTTTCCTTCCAAAGTTTATCAGAAATTATCAAATTCACAATTTCTGTTATGGATTTGTTTTTACTTAAACAGCAATTAAAAAGACCATTCCAGTTTGCAAGCAATATCAGAATGTCAGGCTTGTTGTTTACTTCTGTATGATCTTTGGTTCAGTGGTTTAAACAGTTCAGGCCAGGATAAATGAAAATCAATGGACTATAGGCTCATTTAAGTCAGTATATGAACACTGTTAATATTGTATCACAAACTCTAGTCTATTTAAAGTAAAAAATATTGAATTCAAGGATTAGTTCTTCTCTACACATTTTTATAAGCCCATATAAGTCTCTTGACTCCTCTTCCTTTTTGATAAGACTGATTTTGACCTCTGAGGGAGAAATAAGCTGATCTGTCATTAGTACATCTTGTGCCTGGACCATCCATCATGTCATATGGCAAAAATGGTTTATCTTTTCTGAAAATTGGATCTTTTTTTTGGCTACAATAGAAAGGAGTATGCCAGGTTCATAACAGGAGCTCAGTCAGGGTCCATATAAGTAGTGGAGATTTTAAAGAGCTCTGCCTAGGTGGTACAACACTGAAGTAAGGCTGGTTCTCTCCAAATGACATTTCTTGTTCTTTCCTTCAGATTTTGAAATGGAGAAATAGTGGGGTGGGGTGGCGAGAATGACAAGGAATCTAGAAGGCTTCTTCAGCTCCAAAGGATTAAGGCATTTTCCATCTGCGCTACTCTTCCCGATACCAGTAAAAATTTTACATATGGTGCAAAGGTAGAGTTGTGGCCCAAACACTGCAGAACAGTATACAGGCTCCTCATTTGCTCATTAAGAGTATTCTTTTCTTGTCTGCAGATATATGCAGATAAGGTGCTAAGTATATGGATCCATCTGTCAGATTTGAAGTGTCATAAATGTAGATCCTAAGTTTTAAGCTGTCCGTAGAAGCTTATTATATTCAAGACTTGCTTTTTAAGAGTATGATTTGCATCTGTGCAAAGTTTAAGAGGCTGTGAAGACCTCCAGGTTGCCTGTCAGATAATGGTGAACCACATTTTTTTCTCTCTTTTGGAAACTTCTGTGTCAAAGAATTCTACTCACCTTGGCCACAGCTCCTACCATTTTTCTGACATCCGGTCCTAGCTCCTGGACTGTGGAACTACTAAAATCCAGGGTGGGGGAAGGGGGCATGTGTTCCTTCTTTCTTCAGCAAGTGATAGCAGTGACCTGGTAACCTGCTAGAAGAGAACTTATATCTGAGCATTTCTTCAGATTTGTTAGTCACAAATGACTTGTAGGTGTTTTGTGATGTTCTCTGGCACGAATAAAGCCTTGGATGGAGAGGGAAAAGGAAAGAACTTAGCTTTACAGTGCCTGACCGTAAGGTGGTAAGGCTGGAAGCTCTTCCTATGCTGCTGGACTGTTGGAAACAAACCAGTGTTTTTCAGGTTTTGCAGCAGATTTTGAACAACAACAAAAAAAAGCCAGGGAAAGATCCAAGCAATGTGTTGCTACGCAAATGAGAGCATTCCAAATCTCTAGCTCTCTATTTTCCTCTTGCAGTTCAAAGCAAACCCATATAACACCTGGCTTGCTTAAGGAATACAAGAAAGCATTCACGTTTGTCTCTTGAGTATGCACTATAAATTGGGACTTGCTTGTGTGACAGCTCTTGCAGCAGGAATCCTTAGCGGCCCAGAGGGTTCTCTGCCCTCCTTATCCCACCACCCACCCACTCCAGGTCCTGAACCTGATGGGCTTCGTGCTTGTGCCCTTCCTCTCGCATGTGTGTTTGGAGAACAGTGACAACAAGATGGGGATATTTAGAAGCTTGTAGTTTCCACTTGTAGTCTAATAAGGGGTGCTGCATTATGGAGATGCCAAGTGTATTTTAGGGGCTGATAAGAACTTTCAATTTGGATACTACAGAGGTCCCTACACAGTGCTGACCTCATTTTTATTGCAGATTTATACCTGTATCTGATAAGGACACATAAAGGAGCCCAGGGCACATTTCTTGGCATAGGGCTCATGGATGACACACTCTTGCCCTAAACCAAACTGAGATCAGTGACCATGGTTTGAGATCTGCTACATTGGAGAGACATTTTCTTAACAATATGATGAACTTCACCCTGGATTTTTGAGGTAGGAGTGTTAAGGGCAATATCCTTGTAACTTATACTATATTCGTGCTTGTACATAATTATATCAATTGGTATTGCCACGACAGTATGCCAAGGGCATCTTAGAAGTATACACTGTGTATATTAGTGTATTAGAAAGTAAGAATCAGTAAGATTTGTACTGGAAATAAGCAAAATCTTCCTTTTAATTTCCTCTGGCCAATTGTAATGATGTAAATTACTGTTTGCCTTGGTTCTTACTGATTCACTGTCTTTTTCCTGAAAATATTTGAACATGGACTCAATGCCCATCACATCACAGCTCCCACCCTATCATCAAGGAAAATATTGCTAAGTTAAAGCTTAGTTCGTATTCAGGATCTGAAACCTTTGGATGTTTGTGTCTGATGTACAAACCTTAGAAAAACACAAAACTCACCTGACACTGGTCATCATATACAAGAGAGGTGCAAGGAACACTCTGGGAATCTTTCCTTGTTCTTAACTGTTGCCATTGCATTGGGGTGACATTGCATTGACATTGCATGGTGGGGAGTGGTGCTACGTAGCTATTTGGTCCCTGAGAAGTATTTCTTGTTGGAAGTTAGCTTGTGATGAGATAGTGTGCTTCTTCGCAAGGGCTTTTGGCTACTGGAAGTAAAGCTATGTGAATTGCTTCTGAAACAGGTTAAAGTGATGGAGAAAAATTTGACAGGAGATAGGTAATGTCTATTGAAGGCAAGTCCTACTATATCATCCAAGTGCTAACAAGAATGTGTAACCAGGCCTCAACAGCTTCAGCTTGGCAGGCGACAGCTATTAAAGCTACAAAGAAACGTAATCAATTTGGATTTTGCATATTGACTGCTGCATTTTCCAGGATACTGCTTCCTATATTGATGTCGTCACAGTCAATGTGCCATCAGTAGTAATACCCTCAGATTCTCTCTTCATGGATGGAGTAATGGAAGAGTAGCTAATGCAATTTGACACCCAGCCTGAGACACTCCAGAATTTGCAGCAAAAGCTCACTTACATATTTTGAAAAGGTTTAGCAGAGTTCCCCCCCGCAACTGGGGGTTTATATAAAAGACTTTTAAATATTAAAATATTTTCCTTTTTCTAAGCGTTTTTTAAAATAAAACCTCTGGGGCTGTTAATATCTCTGATGTTATTGCTTTGAAGACTGCATTAAATGATTTAAAGGAAAAAAAAACTTTTAAAGGACGCGTCCATTTCTAACATTGGCAATCAATCTGACCTTGTAGCTCTAAATATAGGTGAAAACTTTGATGTAACAGAAGTTAAAGGCAAAAGATTTTACATGACAGCTTGAACAGATGTGTGTTTCTAAGTGCTGAATTTTCATGTGTTAAGATTTTGCTTAGTGAAGGATATTCTATAAAACTGCAGCTATCTTACTTCATCTGACTATAGATTGCTAAAGTACAAAACATCTGCCTTTTATGTAGTTAATTCAATAAGGAGAAAAATGAGCTTTTTCTCCTCAAAAATGAGGAATCCACCAGAATTTTAGCAAATTAACCTGTTTGTCAACTTGGAAGCAAAAACTAGGCGTAATAAGCAATGACTTCTTTAGAAAGCCCAGAAAAAAAAGTCTGATAAAAAATGTAAAAAAATTAACTTCAATCTGTCAAGACTTATTCTTACTTGCTATTATGAGGAAGAGCTTAGGGAAGAAAGATTCCTGTTTTGTAACATACTTTCCCCATTTACATTTCTGAGAATTCAGAATATTTCTCATATTTTAAATGGTGAGATCTTTGAAGGTTTTACAAAACAAAAAGACCGTGGGTTAACTGAAAGGCTGGTGAGCTGTCAGCACTGAGTGGTGATGTCAGTCTTACTTTTTAGATCAGAAAGATCAAACAATGCTAAAAGAGAGAAAGAGTGCAATCATGCTGGCAAGAGCATCCTAATCTCACAGCTGGGACACTTATCCCTGGGAAACAAAATCTGAATGTTTTCTATGAGAGCCTGGAGTTCACATGTTCTAGACATGTACCATTGGGCATGACACTGCAGAGGCAGAGCTATCACCCTCATTTTAAGCAGTGATTCTAAGCAGTGATTCTGTCTTCATTCTAAGAAACATTTTCTAATGAAATGGGATTTCTGGAAGAAAAGCTTCTCCTTTGACAAATGAGAGTTCCCTTTATGAATCTGTTTCATTCAGTCTATTTTATTCCACCATCTATAATTGAGTCCCACGTCTTGGTCACTGTGAGGATGTTCTAGCTACAAGTGTCCTTTAACCACAGAAGATATGATGACGGATTTCTTATTTCCAGATCAAAACGGATCTTCTGATATTGTTGAACCAGATTCACTCTGCTCTTGTAGCATCTTTTCTGTCCTTTCCCATCAGTTCTTCAGTGTTTTTCCCTATTTACCTTTCACCTAAGGTGATAATATTTAAGTGTTACTTTTCCTTATAAACATATTTTTGGGTTTGTTGCTTTCATTATTCTACAGAACGAAACATGACTTAAGTCATGTTAAGTTGATTGCATCTTTCTGAATGGGAAAGATATTATAGTATGAAATCTGTATCTATATAGCTTTCAATATATGTATCTTTATATCTATATATCTATCAGCAGGGACCATATTTCTTTTATGTCTTAAATTATTTTTGAATTTGTGATGCTACAGCCGTTAAGACTACTTATTTACTCTGCCATGTCTGAGTCATTTCCTCTGTTTATATTTTGCCTTAGAAACTTTCCTTTCTTTTTAGTTCACATGAGACTTCAACATCATGTAGAAGTAAGGCAATATATTAAATTGGTGAATTATATTGCAATATGAAAGTTAATACATTAAAAATGTCCACATTGACTAAAGCTTTATGGTTTCAAACAATTGGGTAGGTAGCATACTGTGCTCATGTGATGTCTGAAAGTTTTAAGAACCAGTGTGAATGTGAAATTTCACAGTATTTTAAGCCATTATTCAAACCTTCATTCAATTCTTTATCAATCAGATTTCAAGGAAGAAATAGTTAATCTGGCTGATACTGTAGCCAACTTCTTAGGAAGGAAAGCAGTCTTGTGTGATCTATTTTAATTGTGTTATAATAGCCTAAGGAATTATTTCCATTCAAAGACTGTAACAACTCTGATTTGTAATCATTGCCAAGGTACTAGTATCTGGCTAGCCAGATCAGGCGTGTTGAGAACACCTGAAAGGCATGTGTTTTTCAGCTGGAATTGGAATCCCTGGTCCAACTTTACCTGCTTGTGGCCACAGACTGCCTTCCCAGGTTAAGTGGGGATGCACACACCCATCCTGGTCCTGGCATATTGTCAGGGCACAGCAAAACTGCGCACATGGCGGAGGGGCCTGGGGAGGCCTGGCAGCCCCATAGTTGAAGTGTGGATCTGCAAACATGAAATGAGTCAGTAGTTTGCTTCAGCTGATGGTGACACGTGTCCCGTTACAAAGGAAAGGCATCCCAGTAGATTTGACTTACCAGGGCTGCTAAGCATGGATCTAGTGTCTCTCACAGCGGGGAGAGGGCTGACTGTGGAAGCAGCTGAGACAAATTAGCAGGACAGCATAACAAAGATTGCCTTCACACATGTTAGACTTATTGAAATCATGTTTTTATGATGCTGATTAGCTTTATAGACTCTTAGCTCTCCCACTGAACAAGCTCTGCCCTTAACTACTCTGTACCCTGTAGTGCAAGGGAAATGACATTCCTCTTGAGCTTCTCTCCCCCTTCACTTCGGGAACCCGCCGCTCGTCTCGGTGCAAGTCTTGGAGTGTGAATTTGATTTATGGCATCCAGCATGTCACCGAGGATTTATATTACATCAAGGGGATTGTGATCCTCTGTTTAAAGTGCCTGTGAAGAGAGACTTCATGGAAGTCAGACAGTCTGTTGCATTAGTTAATGTTTATTGCTATTCTGATAGAGTACTTTCAGGTATCCTAACTTTTGTCTGATCTGAGCTTGGAGGAGAGGCGCATAAATATCCATGCTCATGCTGGCACGTGGGCACCCCTCTGCACCCGCTCTCTTTGGCAGAATTTGGTTACCACATCAATGAGACATCTGTGGACATCCTTCTCCTCAGAAGCACTAGAAAAAGAGATTTACTAACACAAGTGTTCATCTCGACACACCATTCTGAAATATGCAGAAATTAAAAGGAGGAAAATAGTGAAGACCTGCCCACTTTTAAAGGAAGCTATAGGATGATGGAGATTTTGATTTAACCTTGTGTTGTCACTCCTAGCAGTCACTCCAGCTGCCCCAGATTCTGACTGTTCATCTAGAAAAACCCAATTTGCAATGAATATTGAGGAAGCCACACTTCAGAGATTAAGAAAGGCCTTTTTCCCCACTTCTGTGTGTACTAAAGTCATGTCAGACTGAGCAAAGACCAGAAATAGAAAACATGAGTTCCTCAGCACTTAATAATTCACATGATTTATTTAGCATCTTCCTTTGCAAGTGAGAAAATAACATATTATTGCCCTTTTTCATCTGAAAAACTAGTGATTGCCCTGCTATCTTGAAGTAGCCATTCAAGGTATACCAAATATAACAAGAACTATTTTACCAGATGTTTTCAGCTTAACATGAAACAGAGACTGGCTCTTTGTTTTCCTAATGGGCTGGCTTGCGCTCTGCTCTCTGAGGGGAATGAACTTTGAGCCAGGTTAGTCACTCACCCATAGACTGAGCAGGGTTAATGTTCAGATGAAAATGAAAATAATTATGATTTGAGTAGATCATATTTCTCAGAGTAAAAAATAATATACTTGGCAAAAGCTGTAATTCATATAGTGCAGTCATCCGCTAATGACATTTCTAGGTTGTTTCTGAGTGATTTCAAGACATTGTGCCGTAAAATCTTAATGCATTTTATTAGAATGAGCATGTGTTTTATAAGTAACGATCAGCAAGCTCCAGGGCATGAATGAAGCAGTAAGGGACTTCCTTAAAGCATTTTCACTGTATGATATATTGTGTTTTAAAACTATTTTTAAGAATTGACATTTGTGAGTGATAAGTATTTTTTCTGCCTAGTAATATGGCTGGAAACAAAATCATGCAGAAAAATAATGTACTTCAGTATTGTATATATGCAGTTAATATTCTATTACAAGAAAAAATGATCTAAAAAATTTAATTCCTGTTGCAATATAATACTGTTCAATACACCAACTGATCTTGTACAAAGAGAGTCTTGTGATGAAGCTTTTTAATTGTTCTTAGATAAACAAAAAGCAGCCTTATAGATTTCATAAAATGACTCATAACAGGGTGATTCATGACAAATAAGTTGTTGTGGTCTTCAGGGCCTGACTTTTACATGCCTTAGAAATACTTTGCATCATTTTGATAGAGTTAAGGAGCAGTCAGTTAGGCATAAAGGGCACTTAAACTACCTCTGAACCAGCAGAGTTGTGCAAATTGCTTGGCCCTAGGGGAATTTTGGGTCCAGAAGCCAGCACACCAAAGTTATTGCTGAAGGGAGTTAATGTCTGCGGTGAAAAGATTTCAAGCTTTGGAATTTCAGAGATTAATCTGAACTGTCCGAATCTCCTGAGGCTTCAGCATGGGGCAGAAGATCCCCATGAGAGCAGACCTTTAGTGAAAAGTCCTGTACTTTCTCACTCAGGCAGGCCAAATATGTAGCAGCCTCCGCGGTGATGTTTTAGCATAGGCTTTTCCACAGCGGCCAAGAACTAGAAACAGTAGGGGCTGGCACAGAATTGAGAAAACCTATTTTGCTGGATGCTCGGGATTCCCATGAAGCCTGAATTCTTGCTGGTCCGCATAAACGGACTTTCTAGAGGCAGAAGGGTGGAGAGTTGCCTGTGAGGTAGTTTCCACCTCTGTTGCCATGTGCAGGGCTTGGGAGAGCTCTGCCAGGTTGCTGCCTGGACCACCCCGCTGGCCCTTGGAGCATGTGTGCGTGACAGGGGGCCAGCACCCGAGCTTGAGTCGAGGACCCTCCGCGTCCTTCCCTCAGGGTTAGTGCTCTCCGTCCCAGACCCTGTCTCTCTCTGGGGCACATCTGCTACCGAAGGGGCTGGCCCCGAACGGTGCGGACACCAGCCACGCAATCCGACTTGGTCTTGGCATGGGGCTTTATTAATAGTACAGTCAAGCCCGTGAATACTCCCTTGGGACAAATGATTCTACTTATCCCTCTGAGCTTAGACCATCTATGATTTTTTACATTCCTGACTTTTCATTAATCTACTGAATAAACACTGTTCGTGTTCTGTCTTCTTCCCATGTAGTCACTTCAAGTTCCTCTACGAACTCTTTTCCCCTCTCACTCCATGTCCTTGCTAGTTCAAACCAATTTTCTTACATCTTGCTGGTTTTTAGCTCAGAAAAGTTTCATTTCCCAGCTTACATGCATTCCTATTTCAGCTATGCATTTGGCTTTTGTTCCCAGCACTTCTTTTCTGGCTGCGTCTGTTTTTTGGGACTTTGATACACTTGGCTTAGGCTATTCTGAAGGACAGCTTTATTCTTAGAGTTACCTAGCAAGCCAGCCTATTTGACAAGTTGGCCTCACTGATCACTCCCGGCACCCCACGAACCTCAAACAACTGAGAAAATAAGATGAAGTTCATTGCCCATCAGTCACTGACTCATAATCCCAGTCGGACTTTGTGAATAATAATAATTTAGGCCCAGATCCAGTGTAAGCAGATCTAATTTAGGACTGGATCCCCCTCTGGCGATGTTCAGGTGTATTTTTCTCTCTCCACTGTGTAGAAGTGCTGGCTCTTACTTTAGCTAAATTGTTTCCACTTACTGTTTTTGAGACCTGGAAGTCTCAAATATGGGTGCTTCAGTGCTTAAGTTCATCACGCTGGCCCTGGACCATGCAATAATAATTGTTGTTAATATTCAGTGAACTTGATATTACATGGGAATATCAGCTCTCTACCAAAATAAGCACAATCTAGGACTTTAATAAAGCTGAACCTTCTTAATCCATGTACAGGTCATTGTAGAATATGATGATCTAATTAAATTGTGCTTTGCACCTTTTTGCTCTTCTCTGTTGCTCTCCCACTGAGTTCAGAATTAATTTGACCGTTTACATGCTATAAATCCCACAGTGGGTTTTGCTTTTGTGGGACTTTGATGTTAATGCAAAGGAGCCAGTGAGTCCTGAAAAGTCAAGGCTGTTTAATCTTATTGAGATAACACAACACTGTGAGGTTTTGGTGATTAAACCAGATAGTTTGTTTGGAAAATTTAGGAAAACTTGCAGCTGTGATATGGTGGCTCAAAGGCTCCTGCCTTAATGAGAGGCATGCAGTTGTCTGTTATTCAAAGCATGGGATAATCATCAGTGTCTGAACAAATTCAAACTGATATCAGCTTCTGCTTGTTTTATTATGCAGTTTCCACTTCCTCCATCTGTCGCTCATATTAGAGAATGGAGATGCATTGATAAAGCAGAAGATTGACATGCTTCCTGAAAATAAAACCCAGATAACCAAACACTGGCACCTGGTTTCCACAACCATAGATGAGAACCACTGTGATCTCTTTCTTGATGCAAGCCTGATCCAAAGCACATTGAAATCTGACAAGAGCTTCTCCGTCCCTGTAGTCTGGCTCCTGCCACTGAATCCCCTGCAGGTACTGCAGCCTAAAAACAGGCCCCGCTGAATGCTCCTCTTATACCTTTAATAAACTGCATTTTGATCCAACTGAGTTGTATCTGAAACTGTGCATGTAAATTAAACTTCATAGATGCATTAGTAATGTAGTTGTGTTTCATAGCAGGTACCCTTCACAGCATTTTTAAAGTCTGTAAAAATAAATTAGAATCTGATGAAATTATTTAATGGACTTAAGATTTTTCAGAGGGAAAAAAATAAACTCTGTTAATAAGACATTTCAGTCTCACAGAACCAGGCATATTTCTGCTTCTTTCCACATTGTTGGTGCCAACATATCACCTAGACTTGGCAGTGTATGATGGGGAGACAGCCTCGAAATGGAGGAACACCAGTGAATCCCATTCTGCCTCCTAGTAATGCTTTAAATTTTCTAGTGATACCATCTCAGTGACTGCAAATCCCCAGCCCTTTTTATGCTGAAGAGTCCTGAAACATAACGCAGCAAGAGGCTGGTCTGCACTAGGGCCGGATCCTGCTGCCGTTTAGCACTCACCCCGTCCGTCACGGACCTGTGGGTGCATTGGAGGGTAGCCCTGTGGTTTGGCTGGATGGGGGCAGGCTGGAGGGGGGTTTTCGCCACTGCTGAACTGCAGCACGGTCTAGGCGGGTGCATGGGGCTGCCGGATGGGGTTATAGTTCACTAACGTCCTGAATGATAACAAAGACTTGATTCTCTGCTGGAAGTTCAAGACAGGAAAGGGGGAAGGGAGAGGAAGAAAGAGAGACAGGTCTATTTAGGACAGTTCATTCACTGATGAACACTGGGAGGAACAAGCCAGACCTAGCTGTGCTTGGGCACTCTGCTTTAGATGAAGCAAACCTCTTCCTCTACCTTTACAAAGATGTTAGGCTTATCGCTTAATGCAGATGAAGACTGCCAATAATCCATTTCTCCCAAGAGTTTAGGCGGAAATCTAACCCTTGCCCCCTCTTGCTGTAACATCCCCTAAAATCAGTCACACATTTATTGTTCCTTATCGGCACTGTTTTTCTTAACCAGCCTTTGTCTGGCTTTGTTGCAGTGATTTGACCTAGTTTAGCTCTGTCAGTCAGATGACTACTGAGAATTCAACAAGGCGGAGACCTGGGTGGCTCACCAACTCTCTTCCATCCTCGTCACTGCCTGCAGACCTGTGCCTTTTAGGAAAGGTGCTGCTGTGCTCCCACATCCATAAGAGGATCAGGCTAATCTCCTTGACTATAAGGGTGATGTCATGCAGTAGCATTAACTCTTTTTTTGCTGGGTAAGATGGGAAAGGAGACCCACAAATAATAAGTCTTTGGATATTTTTTTCTGACATAAGCATTTCATTTGCTCTTTGGAGAAAGCAATATTCTTCCCAAGAGCTGAAATAGGATTTACTGTATATTAATGTCTTATTTTTTCTACTCTTCATCCCTAGCTTCTTTCATCTGTATCAAATCAGTTGCATTGGCTGACCTCAAATGTGTCAGATAAGAACTTCCTGTACTGAAACTCAGGAGGAGGTAATCTTATTAAAATAAAAATGTCAGGTAAAGGAAAGAAACCTTGTGATGATTTTCTTCCACTCTGGGCAAGATGGTGGTCTTTCATGTCCCTCCATTAAGCAAACGTCTTAAATGTTCAATTTCTTCTTCAATGCTTATGAGTACAAGCCACTGGTGACTGATTCCCTTTCTCCCCCGCAAGTGCAAGGACTGAGTTGGCCTCTTTCTGGACACCTCTTCCTTGAAGCTTCATCTAGGAAAATGTGTTTAAGTGTGCATCTGTTTTTCCATCTCCCCTTTAATAGTTGGGGAGCGCTAGTGAAAGATGAGTAGGTAGTTCCACAGCTGGAACACGGGGATGTAGAAACTGCTCGTCTTCCACGGCATCTGCACGTAGCCAGCCTCTCTTGGATGACCACAGAGACTGCATAATAGACTCACTGGAAATACCCATGGCATGGAGGAATCGTGAACACTGTTAAATTCACATGGCTTAACTAGTCGCCCCATATCAATTGAGTTGTGGTAACCCTCTGGTGAGCACTACACTTGCCACAAATGGAAAACACTTTGACTTACCTTGACCTTCTTTCGTTGTCTCTCCCCCTGGAATCAGGCAGCTCATTCTTGCAGGCAGCTTATCTGATCAGTTCAGTCCTATCTTCTAATTCAAACTTGTCTTGTAGAAAAATATCATGCCATACCCTTCTCTTTCCACTCCCATCAAAAAACATCAGTATTATGGCTCTGCCTGTAAAAGCATCATCTGTCTGAGGAAAGCAGTCTGGCTGGGGAATTTGCTTTAGACAGCAGTAATGGATGAAGTGGTGTCCCTGCTTCCAAATGTCTGAGGAAGAAAAACATTGCGTAGCATTCACCAAAGCAGAAGGGCTTCTTAGCAAGGGCAGGTTGCAAACCCAGGCAATTCTGGTCTGGAAAACCTATCAGAAGAGAATGCAAATCACAAATTCTTAGTTCTAGCTTTTCATAAACCCTACCAACAAGAGAATTTTACTGACAGGAGACATTCATTTTCATCATGCATTTACAACAGTCACCTTCTGCATTCAGGAGGCATTTTGACTGACAGAGAGAAACAAAAAGAGACAGATATACTCACTCGGGAAGGCTTAGGTATAATTGAACTTGGAAACATCTGTAAGCCACTGTTATTTTTATAATTATATGAATAGCATTGTCTTGACTTGTGCTCATAGGCCTGTCAGGAGCTATATAAAGCCGAGTAAAGAGCAGCGCCCCTATTTCAAAAAGGTCTTTGGGCTTCATAACGTGCCCCCCTTCTGGCTGCAGTCATGTTGCTTGAAGTCACGTTGCCTGCTCGGTCGCTTGTGGCTGTCCCCCTTGCTGGGGTTGCTGCCCCTCAGACCGGCTGACTGAGCGGTTTGTATAGTCACTTCCTAACCTGTCGAGCTGAAAATGAGCTTAAACAGGAGATGTCTGCGAGTCAGGCTTGCCCTGACTGGCGTGACAGAAGGAGCTTGCGTGCAAAGTGGACGGCTGAGGGCAGGGAGGGCGGCAGCCTCTCCTGGATGCTTGGCTGCATCTAGAAGAAGATACTTGCACTTCTCAGAGGCAGCCTGCCTTTACCAATGCCCCTACCTTCCCCCAACTGCAAAACCACAGCCTCAGGGCATGGAACAGGTGGTATGTGGTGCCTTGTGCACCCCCTGCTTTGAGGCACTGCTTCACACTAAGCACTGGAAGGAGGGTGCCAAAGGTACCTTCTACCAGGGCTCCACAGAGGGAAGACCAGCTGCACCAGTGGGTAGTGGATGGCTTTGCCTTGCAAACTGTCCACCCAACTCTGTTTTGTGGTGTGAAGAACTAATAATGAAAGCTAGTGTTCCTATGCAGTTCTGCCTTTGGAAAATATCCAAAATCTGCTGAATTAGGGTCAGCTCAGTGACACAGTAATGGCGGGGGAGTCCTCATAAGGTCTGTCTTGTAACAGTTGATAAAGAGTTAGAAAATGTTGCCCTTGCACAGCTTTGCTGAGGACTTTTTATGCATGATACACTAAATCATGATTGTCAGCAGCATATTTTTGGTGCTGCCAGTAGTTGAGAAGACCTTCCATCTGAATGAGATTTGGAGGCATTCTTCACCTCCAGTCAGAGTAATGAGTTCTGAATTTTTATTTTGTTCTTTGTGAGTACAGTGCTTGTGTTCAAAAGGAATATTGCAAGGAGACCACGCTTCTTGCCCTGGGAGTTAAGCTCTCTTCAGTAGTATACATCGCTCACCATGGTGATGGGAATTGAATTTTACGCTCTCTGAGCTCTCCTGGATACTTAAACCAGCCTCATGTAATACTATTGTGGCCAGTGTCATGGCACCACTGAAAACTAAACGAATGAATAAATTAGAGCTGTGGCATTTTGGATTGCTGAATTGCATCCAAGCTTTTTATTGCAGTCATGAACACCTTTTCTGATGACAGACGGAATGATACTTATTAGGCATTTAGGCAGATCATTATAACAGATGAATGTGAGAAATACAGTAGCAAGGCTGTATATCAGAGAACTGAGAAGGGATTATCCCTTAAGAAACCTCTTTCCAGCACCAATTGCCTTTTGACTGGAGGGCTCCTTCATATTGCACAACAGATGCAGATAATCTCAGTTTATGGCTCCTATCACAGTTGCTTCCTGCATGGCCTTTTAGCTTTCTTTAATATAGAAGCTATTCCCATCTTCTTGAAAGTTTGTGCTCCTTCAGCTCTCAGATTTCATCCTGCTCCCATTTCATTTGTCTCTGAATATCTCTCAGTGTCACTTCTGCAGCATTCACTTCCCTCCCTGTCTCAGTTTTGTGTGGTTGTCCTCCAAAGCCTTTTCATCATTCCCACTTACCATGTTTCTCCATAGCCAATCTCAGCCAAGTGCAGTGCTGCACAGTCCCCTTGGCTCTGCTCACCCTCTGGGGCTCACTCTAGTGTCATACCACTGCTGGTCTCTGCTGTTTCATTCTGGATACCCTCTGTTCTATTGACCTATCCAAACTGGATTCCTGATCTGTTTGAGTGGTTTTGGCTGCCTAGAGGGCTCAAAATAAGGTGACCTGTACTATGGTTTGATCATCTGTGCAAGCTGGTTTGCTGGCTACCCATTCCCCCTTGGCCCTGGCACTCTTGTCACCCACTGGTAAGCCAGTTTGGAGAGTTAAAGCCAGCAGAATAATAAACCTATAAAAATCAGCTATTTTTTACCAGTGTAGCTCCCTGAACTGGTTCGTGTTAGCCTAAAGGAAGGGGCAAGAAAATTTAGCTGGGAATGGATTGAGAAGCAGACTACCCCTTTCCATGCCAGCCATTAGACCTGCTCAGCTGTAATATGAAACTCACCCCAAGGCCATAGTGGCTCATTAAACATAAGCACAGGTTGTATCAGGGAGGGCAGTCCCGTTCAGTGCCCCTCACATTGCTGCCCCTGTCCCCTTAGCGCAGCTGATCGTGTGGTTGTGTGTGGTGAGCTGGCACACCTGGACATCAACCCAAGGAAAAGACAAGCTCCATTTCTCATCTCTCCATATGACCACAGAAAGTGGCGCTGAACATTTCCTGAAGGCAGTGGTGAGCTGTTGTGCCCCAGGGGAGCTGAGCACCTGAGTCGTTACAGGCTGCTGCACCTGGGGATGCAGTTGGCATTATTTTGTGCTACTAATCCTCCCAGGATGGCACTTGGGGCTCCCAATGACAGGGAGCAAGCTGAGACTCTGAATAGCTCTGATTTATTCCATCAATGGGAATGAAGGGTTAATGTGATGGGACAAAACATTGTCATCTAGTGGAGGGAACTGATGTTGTCTTTGGATATAACCCTGATGAAGCCAGCAGATCCAGAAGTGCTGCGGATGGTGCTTGCCCATTAAAGGTAGAAGTGTTGCAGGGCCCCAGAGAGCAGTGCCTAGGCTGTCCCTGCTCTGGGTGTAGTGCTGTTCAAAGTGTTCTTTCTGTGAGAAACACTAAATGAGAACCTAATGCAAGAAAGGGTTTCACAGTCCAACCCTTTGATTTACAATGAAAGGCATTCAGAAAAGGTAGGCAGTATGAAATGAAACACCTCTTGACAGGGGGCTAGATTCAGAAAAAAAAAAATGTTCTAAGTGCACATGCTTAACTTTCAAAATGTGTTTTCCTGGAGACGGATAGATATAATCCTCCACTTAACTGCTCCCCTGAACTCAGACCAGAGTGATCCATTTGACTGTGGAATAGTTCCCTCAGGAAAGCCATAAACCTTTATTGCTTGGGGATGTTTAAAATTAGACCGGACTCACTGTGGTGTTCAGCATAGATGAAAGCAATGTGCTTCAGGGGGAACTATCTGAGGGAATGGACTTCCCCTCATCAGGGGAGGAACAGGATGCAAATTGTTCTTTCCCATCTACAGTTTCTGCAACTTCGCTGAATATTGTTGGGCTCTGAGACCTGGAATACAGCAATCTGAGGCAGGATGCAGTTGCACAACTTTTTTTTTTTTTTTTTTTTTGGGGGGGGGGGGGATACTTTAAGCTGGTTTAAGTATTTATCACTTGCCAGCCTTCCTTTCCTGACTATATGGTGCCCCTTGTCCTCAGGAAGAAGAAAATGCTTATTTTCAACTCTGTCAGTTCTGCAAACAGCCGTATAAATGCCAGCTGAGGGACAGTTGAGGAAGAAGGATGGGACAGGTGTGAGCAGTAAGAGTTGCAGATGAGGAGAGAGGTGTATGAACCATCCCACAGTGACAGCCAGGTAGGAAGATGGCCAACTAATCCTGGTTCCTGTTGCCGACCATGATGAAGTTACCTTGACACTGCAGCTCTGGTTTTTAGGAGTCAGATGCAGAACCACGCTGTAGACCCCACAACCTTGTCTTGATCAGTTTTCATGTTAAAGCTGATTTCAAGGGACATTTTAACTAAAAATAGCAGATATTTATTCTATCAAGTTTTGTTGCTCTTGCCTCTAAACTGCTAACAACATCTCATATTGAATTTATGTTTATTTCCTTTATTTAAAAGCGAACAAAGAATGCACTTAAACACTTGTGAATGAACCTAGAGGTAGATTATCAGCTCTTTAACTGATACTTTTGCATTGTTTCCGAGAAATGTGTTGATTGGAATTGAGGTAGGTAGCCTCCAAGATTATCATAAATGGAGGAGCTTACAAAATGAAGATGATACTGTTTGTGGGTTTTGTTCCTTCCTAGAAATGTAGGATTTGTCAGCCTGTTGGCTTTGACTTGCTTATTACAGCCTCTGGCAGGAGCCTGCCCCTGTTGCTTCTGCAAGAGGAACGCTTATCTGTCTCAGCCACTGCAGATCACAGCTTGATCTGATAGGTTAAATGGCCACTGAAGGTGAGTGCTTCTGTGTAGTTAGTCAACCTCTGTAGTTAAAATGACAGATAATTTCTTTGTAGTTGCACACAATGGCAAATGTCTGTGTCTTTTGTTCATTGCCTTCCTCACAGCCAGCTATGAAGGACTGCTGATTTGACTGCATGATCTAGCAGGACTCAGTGGCAGGGCTTGAACTTAACCACGTCTAAGGTGTTTGTGTTGTAGAGCCACTCCTCCTTCTGCCTTGTCTTTCTATGCACTCGTTGCACATCTGTGTTAAGTCACATGGAGTTACTGGAAGATGCCATGGATGCAGATATCTACTAGCATCTTAAACTTGCAATTAGCTGAGGCCATAGTAGAAGGACTACTGTGGCTCTCTTCTTTGAAAAGCTGGGCTCGTTTAATTGCTTGGGTTTTTTTTTTTTTTCATTTTTTAAAGTATTCTCCTTCCCTGTTAAACTGTTATAGATGGAAAAAAAGTTGAGAATCTTCCAAAGTTGACATGAGTTTGAGTCCAGCATGAGTCCCCCTAATAAAACTCCATGATTCATCCAATTTTCTTCAACTTTTGTCCAAGGCTGCAATAATTCAAACTGTGTGTGTGACAGCTTTCCTTTTTCTATCTTCTGTCACCCAAGCTCTCAAGGCACCTTGTAGCTATTATTTAAAGGCATGAAATTCCTGCCTTTTGAAACTATTATCCCTTCTTCTTCATAGAGGGAAAAGAAGGCTTCAAGAGATTATGTGAGCAATGTAATGGTTGCCCAAACTTCTCTGGAAGGGCCAAGAGGAGGTTATAAACTTCGTAACTCATCAGGTCTATGTAGTGATCATGATAACACTTAGACTTTACAGTTTCAGCACTTTTACCCTGAAAAGGAGCATCACATCAATGACAGACAAAACCAAATTCCTTTTATAAATAGTCCACCAGGAGATTATAGGTAAATATTTAACCCCGTGTCTTTTCTGAGTTACTGACTCTGCTCTGTGAGTCCTACCACCTGACAGTCAGAGCTGTTTTGGTCTCCACCACAGCTTTGGCCCGAGCATTATTGGTATCTGGAAGCTGGATCAGGAGCGCAAAGTGGGCAGGGTAAAAAGTGTTCCTTTGGTCTTGGCCCTTTCTGCTTCATTACCATGAAATACTTTACGACTGAATATCGATTCATTTCTATTCAACCTGGTAGCCCTGCTTCCAAACCTCCTTTCTTTTCTAAAGCTGACAGGATGTCAGGAGGAAGTGACAGGGCAGTGACAGTTTCTGTGTCATGGTCCACTTCTATTTGAACTTGATTTTTATCTGGCAATGAATCAAGCCACAGGAGTCCAGTCTGGGAAAAAGAAAAAAAAAAAAAGTGTCCTGAAGAAGCAAGCTGAAGCTAGAAAGTTTTTCAGTCCACTTGGAAATAAGAATGCACCACAATGTGCTTTTTCCCTCCACACCAGACCCCTGTTTTCTTACAAGGTAGACTGGGCATAAAAGGGGTTTTGCATTATTTATTAGTGTGCCTCTGCCACACATAATGAGGGCTATAAAGTATATAAGAGTTTATAATTGGCTATCTGGAAGAAGTAATCCTAAGGGGGCTGTGTAAGGATCAAATAAATTATGCTTCATTAAAGTAGTTATGCCAGGGTTATTAGAAAATTGTTTTTAGTTGAAGGAAGAAAAAGAAGGAGAAGCAGAAAAAGAAAAATCTTCATTACTTCCCAGACCCACTTCTGTCAAAGCTTTTACATTTTGAGGCATTTCAGTTCTCCTGTTTAAAATTCCTGATGTGTTCAAGATGCTGAAAAGCAGTTGCCAAGATACTTGTACAAATAATGCATAAATGGAGTTTATCTAAATTGTTTTATTAATAAACTTTGCTCCCATACAGTTAAGCAGGGATCCCAATTCCCGGCTATCCACTGTTGGCACATCAGCTATCAGAAATGAAACTTTTATCTCTCCTTCTCAAGGGGATATGAATGCCTGGCCCCCCTTTCCAGAGTATAATTATTGTTCTGATAATTCAGAACAAGGATTCAGTGGCAGTAAAATACAAAGAAAGAAAAGATGAACAGCTGGACCTAGAAGCTGCAGTGGTATCATTTTAAAATGAATATTTACATTTCAGAAAAGCTGTGTTGAAAGTGAACTCCATGTTTTTGACTTCCTTAAACAGATCTTCTGATGTCGCTGGAGATAATTTGTGCTCCAGTGGAGGTAACACCGGGCAGACAGTCCATAGGCTAAAAGATCGAATTGCGTATGTTAGACAAAGAAAAGTCTTGTCAGATCCAGGACAGAGGGAATATTCCTTCCCTTACAGCAGTTATTGGGTTTTATTCCAGTTTTAAGTGGGAAGCCAAGGTAGGTCGGAGATTCTCTCAGTGGAAATTATCTGAAGCTGAAGACTCCAGGTTGTCTCTCAGTCTGCTGTAGACTCCTATATGCTAATACAGGATCAGCATTTCAGGATGAAGCAGCATGTAAATATTTGGCACATGCTGGGGAGGGGATCAAGGAAGGCCCCAAGAATGAAACTCTTGGCAACATTTCCTAGCAGGCTCATGTTGTGTGAAAAGCATAGAAGGCTCCTGCGAGCTGCAATGTTCAGGTTTTTTGGAGGGGTTGTATCTGAACTTCTGTAACTTGCTCAGTGATGGTCAAGGCAGATGGCAGCCTGGAAACTTAGCTCCAGCTAAGCTCTTTGCTAAATGCAGAAGTCTGTCAAACAACTTTGGCTTGAGAACACTTGTAGGTGGTTTTATCTGCATCACAATAAACACAGTGCCATTAACAAGAATGCCCATTTCAGATCTGAAATATAAATTGAGGGGATTCAAGCAAGGATCAGCAGCACTAGTGGCCAGTAAGCAGCTGTATGTACCACAGGAATCAGCTGGTTGTGAATGAGCAATGCACATAATGCTTAGTACAAAAGGATAGATGAAAATACAGGACTTCTCTTCCCTGAAAGCTTTATCAATAGTCTAAACTCCATAATTAGTTGTTTCTGTAGCCATCTAATGTTCATCTTGTAGCTTGTTTATATTTTATTTGTTTCCACTTGACTTATATTTTCCCTCGATCCCTGTAGGAGGTCCAACAAATACGACTAATGTTGCTTAGCCCTCACTACTCTTAGGTCCAAATGAGAATGAATTCTTGTAGCTAGCAATTGCATGCTCCAGTCACCAAATATTTATCCATTAAGCCAATGATCTTGTAAATTAGAGTAGAAATATTAAGTGCTGGGGATGACATCAAGGCTGTGATAGGCTTTTATCAAGGACAATCTTTATAGCAAAGATGTACTTGAAGAGTCTTTTGCTGATCATAAAGCATCATTTCTGAAAAGTTTGCAGGAAGAGAGAATAGCAATGAGCTCTGAGAGCCGCGCAGTTTGCTTCAGGATTTTGCTAGTTAGTGTGATCATCACTTTCAAGGTCTTCATTTAACTTGATTTAGCTTGCCTTTTGTTTTTTCTCAGTTGAATGCAACAAACATGGTTCATTATTGAGTTGCTCTGATCTTATTTTGGCATTGCTTTCTCTTTTTTGAAGGAAAAATTCTGGCAGGCTGCAAAGCTAGCAGCCACAGATAATACTCTGGACAGAGAAGGGAATGGCCAGTTCTATCAGGAAAAACTGAAGAGATTGGGGCTGCTTAGACTAGCGGAGAGAAGACAAGGGGAATGGTAACATATAACAACAATCTTCATATACATATAAAATCGCTGCAAAGAGGAAGGAAATAAAATGCTCTCTCTGACCACTTTGGTGTGGGCTTACCAAAGTCCATATTTTAAGGGCTGAAATTAAATTACCACAGGGAAGATTTAGGTTGACACCACAAAAAGCTTCTGTTGCAAAGAAGATACTTAGCCACAAGAGCAGATTGCCCTAGAAGGTGGTGGGATCTCCTTTATGAGAGGTTTTTAAGATGAGATTAAACAAATATTTCTCTTGCAAGGTATAAGTAAAGCTGATCCTGACCAGAGGCAGAAGGATGGATTAGATGACCTCCTGATGTTCCTTTCAATAAAAGTTTCCCAAATTTTTTTTGCATTTAAGTATGCTTTGTGCATATAAGAGTTTACTAAATGATGGTGGGTAGGTAGGCAGGGAGGGAGTGGGGGGAGATGGGAAGCAAAAGACTGTCAGCATGAAGAGCTGGAGGGTGCTGAGACATTACTCTGTAGCCTTGGGGTAACTCATAGGTGGATGGGGGGGAAGAGGACTCCAAACTGAGATCTGAGGTCGTCATGGGAGAAGCATACTCAGTTCTTCCCACTCATGCACAAGTCTTCTTTACCAGAGAGTTTAAGTGTGCATGGGATTTTGGTATGGTTGGATTCTCTCTGGAGAGGACTAAGTGGCAGTGCCAAACGCTTTTGAGCTGCAGATGTGAAACATATTCATAACAAACTGCAGATCCTCTCCAAAATTACAATTTATCACTTTTTGTGACAAACGAAAAAATGGCACCTATTTGAGGGAAATTGACTTGATACAGTATTTTTTCTACTTACTACATGCTCTGTGAGTAGCCTCATGGACACTGAAGGTATTCAAAAAGGCTGTTAAAAAATACTGCAACTACAGTAGCAAACAATAAATTAAACTGGCCTCTCCTTCACCAGTTCCCATGCATTTTATAACTCTTCAGCTTTCTATGACTTATCCATCAGAGAGCTCTACACTGTAGTGAGAGATATGCATTTGATGGCTGTGGGCCTATATATCACCAGTGTCTTGTGTTTGGCATTTTCCAAAGTCAGTGATCTCATGCAACTAAGCTGTCGTGTAAGTCTCTGAAGAGTAGAAGGAGGCTTAAGCCTGTGAAGCACCAGTGCAAATAGTGTAGTAGTGTAGCAAATAGGGAAAAGTGATTCTCAGCTGTGTTTGGTGACTGGCACTGACTTTAGAGCACCACAGCAGTTTATCTCATTATAGTATTTCTCTTCCAGAGAAGAGGTTTCCAAGTTCCTTTGTTTTGAGGGGTCTTACAGACTTCCCAGTAGAAGTGCAGACCCATTCAAACATTTTTCCAGGTAGAGATTGCCTAATACTGTGTAGGAACTTGCTCATAAGTAGTCCATAGCTTGTCAGAGGGTCTGCAGACCATGCACTGAAAATACTGCTCTGCGTTAGTTATGTGTATTCCTTGAATATGGCTGAAGTTTTACTAACATGCACAGTGGTTGATCTTCTAGTAGTCTTTAGTTTCTGGACAGGTCAACTGAAATAAAACAAATCAAAACCCCTGAATCCTCCACACTAGTGGGGAGCCAGCCTGGTTATGTACTTTGCACCAGTTCCAGTTCCCCATCACTTCGGGGATATGACATTGAAATGAAAGAACTGGCTAGGATAGTTTTGTTGCTTTATCCAGCATCTACAAACTATTCTTTTTTTCACAGATCACTGAACTATTATACTTGGCAGAGCAGTTCTTTGGGATTTAATCAGTCTTTGAATATTTCCAATGGCATGGACAATCTAGAGGCAAAATCAGTGGAGTGGAGCTCAGGAGAGTTGAATTTCTGCTGCAGACTTTTCCTTAGTGCTGTAAAGAATCTTTGTCCACCCAATCTGTATTCTAAAGAGATGGCAATCCCCTTTCATTTATCCATTTTGTCTGTTTAAGTATCTTCACAGGACACTGACATGGGATATGTTTCCTTAGTTCTCTCCTTGTGGTTTTTGTGAGATCAGACCATGTAATGGGAATTCCTTAGAGCAGGGACTTGGAGCTTCTGCAGAGAGTCCAGCTGGTTTTGTCCAGCCTCCAGGTGATATTGCAATTCATATTAATGAAAAGAATCTTATCTACAATGACTACATGGACAATTATGTAGTTTGTGAAGTTAGTTATTAAACTACTTTTTGTTAATTACAGTAGGCATCCTTGTGTTTCTAATGGAGTTATTTCTATTTAAATACACTATGTCATATGCCATATGCTGCTCTAGACTCTTTGAACTGTCAAGCATTTGATTCTGAGCCACAAAATGATGGGGTGAGCACACAGATGGGTTGTCACATAAAGAAGTCTGATGGCATGTGATAACTCTCAGGCTTTTTTTTCGTAAGGCTCATAATGTACAAGCAGTGATCATGGCTTGCCAAACAAAAATGAGCTGACAGTCAAACTCCAGAGTGTTTTCTGGAGCTCTTCAAGCATTTCAGTTCCACTCTGTAGCTTCACTCTGCCTTTAAATGGGCCAGGTCTCATCCTTTTCAGAACAAGCAGTGTCAATCATTTTGTGATGTGACAAACTCCACTAGGAATGGTGCAGAGACTCACCAAAGCTAGTCCTGAGTGGTCTAGCTTTGTGGTAGCATTTAAGGAAGGTCAAGCCTATTTTTAGGCTACATCTTTTTTTCCATAGAAATAACTTCTTTTAAAGGTATAATGGACAGATTTACACTTGTGAACAAGACAACATCTCCCTTAGTTTGCTCTTCTCCCCTAACATTCAGGTCATTTCCCATAAAGGGAGGCATGATTCATAACAGCAGTTGAGGCATTTGCATATTCAAGGCATAATGAGGGCAGGAGGATAGAAGATAAAGGAAAAAATAAAATGTAGGTGACTGGGCAGGTTTCATTTAAAGATTCATACATTTATTGAAGGTGTCTACAATACAGGTGTTTACCCATGGGGTAGGTTTCTAAGCTCACGTTAAGATCAATGAGTAGGTAGGGTGAGACTCATCAGCCTAAATCTAGATGCTTCGTGCCATTAGAGGTACACTGGGGTCTGCAAGACTTCTGCGTGGGCTGGCAGGTATGACAGAGGACTTAGGGGAGAGTTGCACCATTCTGAAGTGGCAGCTGGAGGCCAAAAACTGGTAGAAGGTGCCTATGTTTGGGCAGCCAAATCCCACTTCTAGTCAATACTGCCAATAGAGCATGATTCAGTTGCCTACCTATGAGTGTCTACTGCTTTTTGAGATGCCCTTGGCTACCTCCAGCTAGCCTAGGAGCATTTGGCTTTCCTTGTTGGCTCTGTGTCATGTCTGTCAGCCCCGTGTGAATATCTTTGCTGTCTTAGACTTAGACTTGGATAGTCTAAGTCATAGACAGTCATACATAGCCTAGATGTAGACCAATATATGTGTTTTCTTTAGGATGAGAGGAATAGCTTCCTAGACTATATTCACTGTATTGATAACTAGAGTATCAATTTGTTTGCCCATGCAAAGACATCTCATCTTTTGATATGCCATCTGAGACATCCAGAAAGGATGACCCATGCTCTTTTGGAGCAGTAGTAGGCGACCACATGGGATGCTCTGCTCAAATGCCATTGGAGTCTTGTGTGCAGGCCTGAATGATGGAAAGACATTTTCCTAAGTCATTCATGTTGGAAGAGATATCAGGAGGTCATCTAGTCTAACCTCCTGCTTAAAGCAGGACCAATATTGAATCATGACCATTATGTCACTTTCATATCTCCAACTATCCACAAACAAAAGCAGGGAAGTCCTGACTTGCTCAGACTGCTTACTGATTGTGACTTGTGTCTAAACACTGGAGGATTCGCTGTCTAGTTACTCCCCCACTTACTTTATCCATGGGGCCATAACCAGTAGATACTGTGTGAAGCCTGAAGGAGAAAACTTGGTGATGCTGGAACCTCCCATGTCCAGTCAGCTGTACTCAACACTTATCAGCAGGGAGAAATAGCTGTGATGAAGGCCTTCCTATATTTGCCTGATTTTAACCTTGATCTCTCATCCCCTTGGAGATTGCCCCACCTGTGGAGCTTCTGTCAGAAGGATGTTGTATTTGGTAATAAATACTGGCTGAGGGAATGCAAATGTAAGAGGGAATGTAAGAGGGACTTTGTGACCTGCTAGTAAGGGAGTCAGCCTGGAGTCCCTGCTTCAGTGAATATTCATCTTCTGATCAATTGGTACAGCCTCCAGGTACCCTCTACTATGAGTTTATGGCCAATTTTAGCCTCCCTTGGTCATAAACAATAAGATGTAAATTGCCTGGGCAGGTGCCTGTTTCCTTGGATTTCTGTAAATACCCCTGTATATGAATGCCACTGTATAATAAACAGTAATAAAGGAGGCTTGAATTAATTGTCCAGGTACACACCGTAAGTCAACTAGTTCTTAAAGGTCATATTACTCCTCCTACTGTATACATAAAATAGGATGAAACTCTTTTTTTTTTTGTATTATCTAGTGCCAACCTGTGCAGAGCATGAAATCTCTTTACTGCTGCTTTACAATATCTGGTTACAAAGAGTACCTGCAGGGGTGATTTTTGGTAGTAGGAACTGGAGGGAGCTGCAGGCTCCTGGAGTCCCTGGAACCAGCATCGATTTTGCAGTGCTTTGAAAATGGTGCTGGATCTTTCCTCTCCACAGCAGCAGCTGCCACAGCCTTGTTACTTGTGCTTTTGTCGAAGGGCTCTTACTAATTCCCTTCCATTTATCAGCAGCTCTATGCTTTATTTCTTCACTCTTCCTATTTTTCTGTTTCTTTTGGGTTTCTCCCACACACATCCTGTTTTCTGGAGCCTTCAGTATTATTTTAAAAGCTCTGGGGACCAAATAGAGCAGAGAAAGCCCTTACTCTGTAGGTAGCAAAGTGGCATCTCTGGCTGGGGGGATTTCCCCCTCAGAGCCTGAAGCACCTCCGTAGTAATGAGCACACCACCTTTGATCAAGTGAAAATCAAAGCAAAGTGCTTCATCTGCTGGAAAAGTGACATCTGCACCCAGCGTGCATTAGTTGCCTGCGGTCAGGGAGAAAGCAAGAGTTGCGACTCTCCTGCGACACGGGCCACAGGCAGGAGCTTCCCCTAGTTAGCACCACAGCATTTTGCCGTGCTGCACGCTGGAAGCTGACAGGCATTTATAATGCCTTTTCTTGTTTTCATGGCCAGTGGCCTTGCTTTCTCAGAGCTTTTGAAAGTGGCAGCAGGCAGGAGACAGCTCTGCCACTGTGGCTGTTTGCTGAGGTTCGGCACTGAGCAGTTGTCAAGCAGTGAGTGCTCACGACGTGGAGTAACCCAAAATAACAGAAAAAGTCTCATTTGAGGGGTGAACCTTGACGGTCAAAAGGAGGGAGACTAAACAAAGCCGAATGTATTTAGTTAAAACCTGGAGATCATAAGCTGAAGGGGAGGGGTGGTGTGTTTCTCCAGGATTTTCTGAAAACCCAGGTCTACTGTTTCCATAAGGCTAAAGATGAAGAAGTATTACTGGAGGCGGGCTCCAAGAAGCTGAGGACCTTAGCATTTTTTTTCTCTGTGATTTTGCTGTTGTTTTTATGTTTCATTCTGTTTTGCATTGAGTATCCACCTAACATTCCGCTGAGTTAAACTCTGTGGCAGAAACACCTTGACCCTGAGTGAAGCCCTGAACCAACTTACTTTCTCCCACCCTGTGACCACAGTGAAGGGGACTGGGAGGACTTTTGGGGCAGCAGGAATGCCACCTCTATCTATGTGCCCCTGTCCCCTCCACCCTTCTTCCCTGGTGAATCCCTGCCTGGACACTCAGACAAGGGACTCCTTGCACCTGCTCAACTTCCTGTGGGAGAAGGTGGGCCCAGCTGGACCTGCAATAGCTGGGCTAACATGGGTCTGCAAAAGAAACCTTTATCTGTGATTTACGTGCTGAAGTTCTAGCCTTAAACGCATTCTTATCGGCCTTAGCTATTTGTCCCCCACTACCAAAATAAAAACAGTTAGGGCTTTTGTCTTCACAAAAGCTGAAGGCTTCCTGCACTGTGGCACTGTTTCATTCCCTGGAAAGCAATGCAGACCTCAGAAATCTTACACTGGAAACGTGCCTATTTTAGGGGCTGACACAAATGTTTTTGGGATGCTGTGAGACACAGCCCAGGAGAAGAGATTGAGCTGGTGATCAAAAACAAATCTATGTGTCTTCCCTTACGGTCTGCAGGGCACACCCTGGGCAATGGGATGGAAAAAGAACTGGGGAGGAGGATGTTCTTAATTGTAACACCATAAGGGGAGAACATTATTTGGCCTATTATTTTCATATTTGTAGGGGCACTTTTTTGAATGTTCTCCATGACTACCCAGACCAAAGACAGCAATGAATAAAAAAAATGATCTGTGATCTATTTTATATTTGTGTCTCTGTTGAATATGAGGCCAGAGGACAAGACTTATGGTACCTGACAGGTATTGGTATAAGTAGCTGTACTTAGATTCACTGGATTAAAGCAGCATAAAGGAAGTATGAAAGATTTATTGTATTTACTCACATTGTAGGCAATTATACCCTTTCTCAAACTACACATTTTCAATCCAGGCCAAGTAAGGAACCAACAAAAGCCCCATGTTGAGTGATTACTAACTCAATGGAGAACCGTCACTCAGTGTAGGTCTCATATTTAAGCCTAAGCAAAGCCTGGCTCAAGTATATCCTGGATTTTGTGGGGGAAAGATAATAAGCAGTAATGGAATGGATCAATTTAATTACATTTTTCTAACAGAAGAACAACAGAGAAACAAAAGGACAAAGGGATGATATCAAGAGAAGCACTAGTAGTGTGACCCTCAGAGGGGGGAAGCTTTTGAGTAAAGGGCTGAGAGCTGCAAGTATAAAAATACCATCCCTTGCTAGTTGAAACTCAGGATGAACTTTGACAGCAGCTAGAGCCGTCTGCCTGCAGACTTCTGTGGCCCTGCTCCCTTAGCTCCCCTATTTGCTCTTTCGGGTCCCTTTGCTTTGCCTGGGTGCTGGAGCTTGCCTGAACCTGCTCTGAACCATTTTTGTCACTTTGCAATTGCTGCTTGGTTGCAGTTCCTAAAGCGTTCCCTCAGCAGGGACTTCAGAAGCTCACTGTTTCTGCTAAAGTATTTCACATCATAGTTTTTAACAATTCTTCTTTAACCTCATTGTTTTTTGGCTAGGATACATCTCAAAGCTGCTGACAACAATCTTCCTGTGCTAGCTCAATTTCACTTTCATGCTGCAGGGCCACTTTTATAGCAGGTAAATGCTTTACAGCCATTATGGTGAGGAGAGTTTTAAATCACATGAACTGGAGAGTAGAAGTCTGTGCTGCATCTAAAAATCGGTTTTGTTTTGCTTGTATAAATTACTGTATCTTCAAGTGGCAGATGGGAATGCGAAAACTTTCTATCATCCTTGAAGATCAGACTGGTTTATAGAGAAAAAATATGATAGGGAAAATCATCATTAAAATGGTCTGGAAAGGGTTGACTTCAAAATTTTTATCTGTCAGCTTCTCCAGATGGCCTGAATATCTGTCAGAAGAGCAGTATTCATTAGAGTTATCCAGCAAAAAAATGCCAAGGTTTCTTTCTGGTCCGGTCCAAAACTGAAAGGGTGAAAGATAGAAGATAGGGGAGAAAAAAAAGGAGGAAGATACTTTAAGGAAGATTTATCTCACTAAAAAGTACCTATGGCAGCCTTCAGTTCTGTTTTTATTTTCTCTCAGTACTGCACATATCAAGCTTGATCAATTTCTTCTATTTTTGTAGGTGCAAATTTAGACTGTTTTTGTTTTGAAAGTAACATTGGGTTCCTTACATCTCGTGAGAGATTTTCCAGGCCCTTGATTACAGTTGTGCATCTCCTGCTGCTGGTGAAAGAGGCCCTTTCTGGTACCTGGCCAGGTACGATCACGTTCACTGCATTTGTGGGGTATAACTATAACTGGACCTGAGGTTATGCAGAGAGGAATACAATTCACAGTGCCCATGTAAAAGGCATTGCAGGCTCTTAAAAGGACCATAATCAAGGAAAGTGACCACTGGTTTATTTCTTGTTTGAAAATGCATTTTTAACTGCAAGACTCTGAGGCTAAGTCCAAAGCTAAGTGCTTCACTTACTGCCATCACTGTCTTACTTTATTGATCGAACTGATGTATTTTTTTCCTCTCATCAGATTTATCTGAATTGTGTGCTTAGGTTTATCCTATGAAAGGGAGAAGGAAGGACATTGGGGAATTGGCTTTTGAGGAGGCAATGAACTAATGGGCTGAGGACATAACAGGAATGAGCCATATAATAATCAGGGGCAAACTATAACTTCAGGGAGGGAAGGGTAGAGCCGACTGTCAGGACAATTACAGACAATTAATCTATGGTGCAATGCCTATGTGTGTCATATACAGCACATCAGATCTTCAGGTGGACGCTCCCACTGAAGCCACACCAACGGTCTGAGGACTGCCCACCATAAGAATGTGCAAGCTTCAGTTTTTGTGCATTTAATGTTCCTGATTGGCCTTGGCTTCTCTGAGTGCAGCTGTGCAGACAAGCCCATGGCCAAATCTAGTTAATGTTTCTTGGTTTATTAATCTTTCTATATTTATTGTTCTAGACTTGCCTATATCCAAGCTATTTCTGGGGATATTAACAGGTGTTCATATTTTACTTCTTTGAGTAAGCTGATTGCTTCATGCCACAAATCATGTCTTTATTACTTCAAAGATGGAACTTAGATCTGTGCCAAGCCACTAATGTAATTACTGTCCTCTCGCCTCTGCCCTCCTGCTCAGCAGCATCAGCCATATGCAGAACCTGTTACATGTAGTTATTTTTGATCAGGAGCTTTACTCCAGACAAACAAGAATTGTCTTTCAAATGCTAAGTGTTTGTACAGTATGATCACATGTTATATAAACAGCAAGAGTGATAACGAAAGTTGTTGTTTATTTGATCTGTCTTTGGGAGGGATGAAGATTGTTTTGGGCAGTTTGCTATTGAGGCATCCTCTCCCTGACACCCTGCTTTGTAGTTGCACAACTTCTAGGCTGTTGGCATGCCACATCTGCAGGGCGCAGTTGTGCATTGCTTGTAAAGCGCTGTGTGGTCACCCAGCGGGGTGGCAGGGCTTCTTCAGCCTCAGTTAAAGTTGTAACAACTGCAGTGTGGAAAAAAATTGACTTGGAGTTTTTAAAGGCTTCTTTTGTTGTGAAGAGGATGCACCAGTGGCAGCAGCGCAGTCAGGGTGATGGTAGTGATCGTCTGCTCAGGCTCAGGGGCACGAGGCAGTCCTTAACCCTTAGCCACAGCGACTCCAAAGCTTTGCCTCTCTGACTGCAGGCTCACATTGCCCTCCTGCAGTATTTTGTGGCTTTGTGGCTTGAGATGCAGCACAGTGGGTATAAACACCCCCAGGTGAGGGAGAAGCTGGACCCAAGTCTCCTGCATCATGAACTGGGAGATCTGACTGCTTAGTGGGCAGCTCATGCTCCCCCTCGAGCTGGGCTTCAAAACTTAAGCCCATTGCAGTCAGAAATCTGTCCCTGGACAAGGTGTTTGTGCCCTCGGGTGGACAGATGTGTCCAAGGCCTAAGCTGGGTCAGCGTGTGCTAGGTGCTTCCTTTACTCTAGTGTTTTCTGTTGTCAGGGTCCAGGCAGCTCCTCACTTACTGTGTAGGCTTTTTTTGGACAATTTTTTGGAGGTATCCAGCTCTCTTCCTTGACTGTACAAGGAGCCTAGTGGCTAAATGGGACCCAGTTAAATATTGAAGCCAGCCATTTAATTCAGGCTTTGCATTGCCTAAGCTGGCTGTGCTGAAGTCAGCCCTCCGGCTCTCTCCCCACGCACTGTGCTAGTGTTTCAAGCCAGCCGTGACACTTGCAACAGCAGTGATTCACAGATCCTCAGGCTTCACACAGAGCAAGAAGCTCTTTCATTTCTGAATGTGAAATTGCTCCAGAAGAGCTGGTCGCTGATAGTGCCAACACCTCCACTGGCATACAGCGTGTCATCCGAAAGAAAAGCCGAATGCCGCTAGTGCCTCCGTTGCCAGCTAGCCCCATCCTGTTGACTCCTTCACATCTCAAAGCTGCAGCTCCTTCCATGAAGCTGCCATTTATGGACATCTTGCTGCACATTCCCTTCTCCTTTTTATTTTTTTGAATGACTGTAATGGATAATGGAAGATGACAGATGACGGTAATTACAGCAGGGCGGTTTGCTGGGTTTTTTCCCCCTTTCCTTTAAAGAATGTTATCGGCATCCTAAGCATTTTAAGCAGCTGTAAAGATGGGTGTGGTGTCCTGGGTAGCTTAGCTGGCTAAATACATTAACTGTAGAGCAGGCCAGGATGTGCACTCTTGAGCTAAACTAGTAACTGCTCTCAACTGAAGCTGCAAAATTGGCTTAAGGTTTTGCACTGGGTTTGCGGCATTTGTATTTAACTTAGATCTTCAAATGGAGGTTGCAGCTGTTCCCCAGGATCTACATTCTCTGTGATTAGACAAATTGGCTACAGGCATGTGTATGAATTATTAGAGATTATAGTATGCAGTCTTTTTGCTTTCCCAGGATCTGATACACACTGTTGCTTACAAATGAGGATGGATTGACCAGAAAGGAAGGAAGGGGCTGAAGTGCTTTTGCACCAGGCCTGATCACACCAGGAAGGCACAGTCCGGCTCATAAAATATGGGATCTCTAATGCCAATTCATGGTGCCCCATTTACCATCTTCACTGCTCATTCAGACCTTGCCTGTATCCAGCTCTGTTGCATTTACGCAGGATCCTGCTGAAAGCAATGGGGCACCATTAGGCATACAGGCACACACATGCTCGTACATATATATATATACACATACCTCACAGCTTAAACCAAAATTTGTGAAATTTGAAAAAGGAAATCTTTCTACTGACTAATGGGCTTTAAGCCTTCTTGGAGGTCTTAAACTGAAGCCAGTTCCATGAGTTTAGCCTTGTCCTTGCATGCAAAAAGTACCTGAGAAAACAACTGTTTCACCAATAGACCTAAATCCATGACAGGCATATCCACACCACCGCAGGGAAATATTTGAAGGTGAATCAAAACCAGCTGAAAACCAGCGATGTCAAAAGAGATGTCAAAACAACAGCTTTAGGAGTTGTATTCAGATGGTCCTGTCACAGAATTAGTATTTGTAAGAGCCTTTTTGCCCAATGGCACCATAGCCCCGTGCTCCTGGCAGTCCCCTTGGTCTCTGGTGAGTTTTGTGTTCACTAAATGGAGCCTGTGAGCTCTGCAGGCAGCTGTTTTGTAGCTTTCTGCCTTGTTCTTCGCACATAAACATGCTGCTGCTTGCACTTTGGGGTCACTTCACAAGCTCGATGTCCGAGCAGTGCTAATCCTGTTTTAATCTGTCAGAGACTCTTGGGAGAGGTGGAAAGCTGTCTGCTGCTGACTATTCTAGATTAGTAAGAAATTGGATCCCCGAGGAGGGGCCATGGAGGCGCTGAACTTAGGCGGTAGTTTCCCGTTTGATCTCATTTTCACAGTCAGTGCAGGCTGTGAGAAGAAAAGAAACTACAGGAGATGATGGCTTGTATTCCACAGAAGAAATTCAGCACTGCTAAAAGCCATAGCCAACTGGAGAGCCAGCTCTCTTTGGGCTACAGTTTTCCTGTCATAGCATGCTAGTGCTGACAAGGCTCAGAGGTAGGTGATGTGATCTGGTTATTAGGTAGGATTGACTGGCTTTAATGGAAAGCACCCATGTCTGAGCGAGGTAGTTGCTCCTTTGGAGCAATTTAATACTACACTCTGTTGGATTGCTAATGTATTTTGACTGCATCACTGGGATTTTTGTGCAAGACAGGCCTTGATTTTACATTTGTAGTAATCTCTTACCCATCTCCTAATTTAATTTTTCTAGATTTACATCAGTTGATCAGAGAATAGGACTAGATGTCATGTCTTTGTGTAAGCAAGCCTTATGTTTGAGGGTGTTGGCTCTGCAGGACCTATGCAAGTTTCCTGGTTTTGTGAAAGAAATTAGAAGAAATCCGGGATTATTTTTAATAATTATTATTTTTACTCATCACAGGTGATTACAATTGAGACTAAAGTTAGAGGCTAAGGCTTAATCCAGGCCAAGGCACTCTTTTGTGATGTTCTTTAAGAACACCAAGTAAATGATGTAGTCAGACCCCAACAATTCATTTTGACTGAAATTGGACTTTTGGGCTTACAGAGATGAACTCACAGAAATGGGGAAGAGGGTGCAGTACAGAGATGGAGAGGTCCAGCTAAGGAAGGAAGTTGCTAATGCTTGTGGCCACTGTATCCAGTGTAGCATCAGAGGCAGAAAGAGTGAGTGGGTACAAAATGTTTGGAAGAGGAGGAGCTCTAGAGAGGTGGAAAATGCTTTGAGGAGTATTCGTGGGAGAAAAAAACAACAGCAAACAACAACCCGTTATTGCAACAAACCTAAAGGGAGCTACAAACAAGCAGCCCTTTATGCATGCGGTGTGCTCTAGACACTTGCCACCTGAGGAGAGCATTTGGCAAGTGCTGAGTGAAAGTTTGTTCTGCATTTCTGAGAAGCGGCATTGTTATGGTAATTGTCCTTTCACTTGTTCACACTGTTGTGCTGTCTTGGAAGAATTGAACGGGAGGTTTCCCAGGACCCATCTGTGACTAAGGGCTGCCCTTTGAGCTGATCCAGTGCAGGCGGCTGGAGGCTTGCTTTTCCTCCAAACCCCTGTGCACCTCTTCCTGCCCCTTACATTGGAGCCGTTCTAGTATTTTTTAGGTCTCCCAGCGAGTCTGTTCAGGGATCCAGTTTGATTGAAAACGACCCAGCCAGGGTGGTTCATTTTTTGGCAGATTCAGCAGGTTCTTTCTCCCTTCCACCACCATTCTCATTTCCAAAGTTGAAGTTCTTCATTGCCCCATATGGTTCTGCTGTTCCTAGCACTTTGGCAGACAGTGCTATTAATGCTTTACAATGTCCTTTTAACTTTAACACTTCATGTGAAATTCAGTCATTTTTTGAGAGTCCTAAGCAGTCTTTTAACAAATGTAGACCTGGTTTTGCCCTGATTTCCCTTGCTTGAGAAACATCTTTCTGAGAATTTAATTAGAAGCGGCTCTCATTTACATGGATTCTACCTGCTTCTATTAGCTCTACATCCCTGGGGGGGGGAAATCAGATGACACTCTGAAAGCAGTTAGCTAAGACATTAGAAGCAACCATATCCAGGTCATGCAGAGTACTAAAACTATCTAGCATTCATGTATCCTTAATTTCTTTTATGCCTTTGTAGCTGTTGGGAGAATGTGCCACATGAGAGGAGGCTGTCTCAGAGATTTCTTTTCCATTAAGCAGTGTAGATATGAAGAGAGGATAGGCAGTGATTGCCCAACAAGAAAAGGAAGAAGTAGAATTTAGTAGCAAGAATGAATTTGAACTTGAAGGAGCCAATATTTGGCCCTGAATAGGGGCAGCTGTGCTTGGAGCAGCAGCAAAGGAGCTGCTGAGCTAAGAGCATCCAATATCTTTGAGGGGAAGATGGGCTTCCACTTCTGGATTTCAGTGCCTGGTTCAGGTGTGTGTTAGAGTGGGTCAGGAAAATAATAAGGTGATTTCTGTACTTTACAGGTGCATCAATTATGTGAGAAGCTTAAGTTTCATGAGGGTGGAGGTAGAAATACACAGATAGCTCCAGGTCCTGAGTCAGAAATCCCACTCAGGACCTGTGTAACTTCCATGGTGCCTCTGGAGTGGTCTTCTCCACTAGAAGAGGAGTAACATAAGTGCTTTCCAGAGGACATTGCCTTTATTCTCATTGTCAAGAGAGAAATGAGGTGTTGTGAAGTCAAGGAGTTTGCCCAAGGTCAGTCAAGGGCAGCTGTAGGACTTGAAAACCTGTCCCAGTCCTGTGCTTTGGCTAGCAGGTAAAAAGCACCATTGAAAATCCACATTACAAACTTTTGAGAACTTGCCTGCCCTTTCAGCCTGCAAAGTGCCAGGCACACCCAACCTGTTATCTACATAGTGATTCATTTTCAGTCTTATAAAAAGATCTTACAAAAAGGAGGTAACATTTAAAGAATATATATTTTACTGTTCTCTAGAATGTCCTTATAAAATCTCTATCAGAAAATACTTTGCCAACTACACCTGCTTTTTGGCAGCTGCTGCAATGACAGCTGAGAATGCAAAATGATAAAAATGTCACTTCTGCAAAATAATCATGGCCTATGGGGTGATCCCAGTAAGATCTTGTGAAGGGAAAGACTTAGCTAAAACACTGTTTTGAACAGCGTGAGGATTGGAGAAAGCAAGGCATGTTGTGAATGTTAAGCCAAGCACAGCAATAGGTGGAATGGTTTAAGAGGCCAGTTGTTTTTGCTGAAATGGTTTGAGAAAACTTTGTGCAGCATGCACCTGTGGTATGAATTGATTGGGTGACATGAAATCTTTCTTCCTTGGCTTTTGAAGGGGTGGAAAATAAAGAAAAATGGCAAGGAATTAGTGCAGCTGTTGGTTTACTTTCTCCTGCTGGAACCCCTGATAGACCCTGGTTGATTGTTGTTTTAATTAATCAGAAGCAATCAGCTTATAAATGCTGTGATTAGCACAGCTTCTATTTAACCCCGTATTAAGTTTTCGAAACAGAATATGTAGCAGTTCTGCACAATAAAAGGGGAATTTAAAAGCACAAGGCTTCTTCCAGCACTTAGGCCAGCTGTAAGCAGTAGGTAGGTAGGAAGCTCAGCTCTACATCCTCTGAAAACACCATGCAGTAGTAGGAGTCAAAATTATTTGCTGCTGTTCTCGGGACAAGAAGAGATTTTTTCTGAGATGCCCATATGGCAGCTTGACTTCTAGCCCTTGTTTAAACTAATGGCAGTTGCTTGTATAAACTTCTATTTTCTTTTTTCTCTGTAGGTTTGTTGATTGGCTCTGGTTGTGCTCTCTATCCTCTTGGCTGGGACAGTGAAGAAGTAAGACAAACCTGTGATAACCTTTCTAACCAGTTTGAACTGGGTAAGTCACCGTCAGAGCATCTCAGCTACATTAGACTCTCTCCTATCTGTTGTTCATAAAAGCAGAGAGAGGCCAGGAGGGCAGGCTTGGTGGAGCAACCCAGTTGCGTGCATTACGGTATTCCTATTGCATGTTTAAGGAGCAATGTTAAGGCATGGGACTTCTGATATCGCTACTGGAAATATTTTCCTGTAAGACTGTGGACATACACACACTGGAATGTGTGTATGTATGTATATATACATATATATGTGTCTATGCATGTATTTAAGGCATCAGATTTAATAGTCTTGTGATGTGCAAGCTGACATCCCTGGACTTCGTAGCAGGTCAGGCAGAGGCATCATGTCGCAGAAGAGGTCAGGGGTAATTTATTCCCCCAGTGCAGTTGTCTGTCTTTGAAGTCTGGCATGCTCATGGCCTACTGAAGTTTAAAGTGTATGGTTTTGGTTACTCACATACTTGGGAAACTGGTAAGTAACACTTGCTCCTTATGAAAACCTTTTCCCTAACAAGCCACTGGCCTTACTGGTGGTGTCTACACTGAGAGCTGAATGAGAGCTAGGGACGTGGCCAAGCTGGGCTCACTGTCACATCAGTAATGCTTCCTGTAGAGAGATCATCAGGTAGTCCAAAACAGGCCAAGCAGGGAACTAAGCATAAAGCAACGTGGATGACCAGGGGTCTGGTGTTTGAATGCACATTCAGGTCCTCATTTAGCTAGAAGGACTTGAGTAACTGCTGATTCCCTAGTCTGTAAGCACTCAGGAGATCCCTGATCTTGTGTTGCTTGAGGAAGAGGAGGATCTGTAACCTCCCTGAAGGAGCAGGAGTGACTGAGCGCCCAGGCCCTCCGCAGGCTGAGTTCAAACTTCCAAGCAGGCACACACAGTTTCTCAGACCCAGCAAACTAAATGTTATGGTTAATGTTAGAAATCCTTTCAATATCTGAGTGTGCAGGGTTCCTGGTAACCTGGTAATAATCCCACTATAAAGAACACTGGGCAAAAATAGTTTCCTAGGGTTAAACACAAACTCATTTCATTATTTTTTAATTTTGCACTGACATTTGTGTCAGGCTTCTAGAGCAGACAGTTTTCTCTCCATCTCCAAAATGCTTCTTGGGAAGATTTGCAAGTGAACTGAGATTGAGGGCAGAGTTGCATAAAATAGCATCAAATTGTGAAAAAAAAATCTTTTGGAAGAAATGCTCCAGGTCACCACCCTTCCTTACACCACTCCCACAGTGTGTGCTGAAGTGTATTTGCTCTGGCACAGGACCAGCAATTCTCACTGCTGCTGACCACACCCATCTCTGCCACTGCTGCTGATGGTGTTACTGGCAGCCACTACTGATGGTCTTGCCCAGGAGTTACGTAACATCCTCTAGAAGCTTTACCTTGTTATTCTCAACTCTCATATCTTCTGTGCTATTAATATTAAATTTTCCTTCCAGTGAAGCACATAACTTCCTACAAATTTTTTTCTTCAACTTAGAAGAAAAACAAAGAATGAAGAGGAGAGTGCAACTGAGAACAATGATGTAGAGTCAAATATCAGGAAAAGTGCCCCGGAAATAATATTCCCAATTCTAAGGAAAGGTCTCTCCAAGTATGTATTAAAAGGACTGGGAAAAAGACAAAGTAGCTATTGTGGGAAACAGTCTGTTCATCTCAGCTCCTAATCAAGCCTATGCAGATGTCTCGTTTTGTTCCTAATCAAGGCATTCAGCAGCACTCCTGCTTGAAAGGCCGACCAGACAGCTAGCGGGTGTAGACTGAAGTCTGCTCTTTCACTCTGACCGTGTGAGCAGCTGTGTTCCTGTGAGTCCTGCCTTTGCCTCCTGACAGTCTTCCCCCATCCCAGACTTCAGTCATTTCTCAGTATTGTGCTCTCCCCAGAGTGCAGAAAAGTGCTTTCTGGGTTATTCCTCTGAAAAATGCCACGAGAAGCTTTTTTCTTTTCTGTCAGTCTGAGCTCTTTGATGACCACAGCTAAGCGATTCCAAGCTATAGCCATAAACATGGTTGGGCACACAGTGAGACCAGGATCTTTGAGACCACCTTTGTCATCTGAATCTTGACTCACGAATCAGGTATTTGCATAAATTGAATCATTTTTGCCAATGAAGTCAGTAAAGGGACTTCTGTGAACGATTTTAACTGTCAACTTTTTCTTCCAGTTGCACATAAGGACTGTGAACAGGGGACATATATTAACTCTGTGAAGCTCTGTATTACAATATTTTCTGGATCCGGAGTATACTGGGCATGTGTTAATGCATGCCTAGACTTGACTGGAGTGCTATTCTCACTGATGTGTTAGAATTTTATGTTAACACATTAATTAACAGATTATAGTGAGAGCAGAAATTTGCTGTAGTGATTTCCACCAGACAACTCAGCCACTAAACAGCTCTTTTCCACATACATTGGTAGTGAACTTAAATGATCAGATTGAATTTTAGGTTAATGTCAGTGCCTGGTTCCTGCTGAGTTACCAAGGTCATCAGTAAAGAAGAGGTTCTCTTCGAGGGCTGTTTAATAGCCAGGCTGCTCGTCTTTTTTGATGAATACTTCTTGGTTAGTGATAGCCCAAACTCTCTAGTCTTTTCTCAATCGTTAGAGACTGGTTTACTCATTATAGCCTAAAGGCCAAAAATGAAGGCCAAAATGACAAAGACTTAATCTGACTAAGTCTCAAGACAAATTTATTATTGCTTTAATTTGAATAGTTAATTTGATTAATCTGCAATGCTATGCTTTCTGTTCCTAAGTCTATGAAATGAGTTGCCTTAAGAACCACACATACACTCACTTCATTCAAAATCTACCCTCAGAAAAGCTGCACTGCAATGAGCCCTGGGCTGGTTTTTTGATGTGAGAAATGGTGGCAGTGGGAGAGCTGATCCTGCTCCTCCTGCTTCTGTGGGTGCTAGCTAGAATGGCATTATGAGCCTGTTTCCTGGCCCATGCAGTTGAGTTCAAAGGAGAGGGCTTTCACAGGGATGCTGAACAGGACAGCACTCTGCAGTCTTCTCAATAGTAGAAGAGAGAAACCAGGAGCTGGATCTCCTGGATTTTTGGAGGATGAGAAGGACAAAGGATGGGTACAGAGGAGGAATTGTAAGAACTCACTTGAGAAGCAGCTGAATTTTGCATTGTGGAATGCTGTTTTAACCAGAAATATTCCAGAATTAGCAATTAAATTAAAATGGCTTTAACAAAACAAGACAAAAACCCCTGAAACATGCTCATAACTAGATAGAAGAAATAAAAAGCAATGTTACAAACCCATAAAAATCCTAATCCTTAGGGGCGCTGCTAGATAAGAAATGCATTTTCATGTCTTCAGGCACTCTGACAAAGGCTTCAGAATAATAGGCTCTCCAAATACTGCTGAGATAGCCCATACTGTGAAGAGAAAACACTGCCCCCCCTGCCCCAGATCTTTATGTACATTCCAAAGCAATATTTAATAAAGCTGCAGGAAAAATAATCGTGCTTTTAATTTACATATAAGTGGATTTGGGTATTCTTTTCTAAAAAAACCTGAGCCAACATCTTGAAATGCCCAGTAGTTTGCTGCTTTCTTTAAAACTGGATATTTATTTCTGTTTTTTCGTTAGGTGAACTGTGTCCAAATGGTTTCCTTAAACATTTGTGTATTTAATTGGGTTATTTTTTCCAATCAAATAAAAGCATTTGTATACCTCAATCTCTAAAAAATGGAGTCATTCTTCAGTTGAAGATATCCTGCCAAGGACAATCCAAATCGCTGATTAAATCACACTCAATAGACTAGCTGTTTTGGTAGTGAGGATGGTGAGTAACCTCTGTAAGTCAACAGTGTATCTGTAGAGAGGCCTGCTATCTACTCATCTGTAGTTATCTGTTATTGCCATCATGAAAAAAAAAAACCCCACACTGATACATTAGTACTTTGACAGATGAGCTCTGGCAAATCTTGTTGGGGTGGGTTAAATCCATGATGTTCCCAGCACTCCATCCTGCCCCTCTGCTTGTACTTCCTGGCTGCCCACCAGAGTGGGCAGAAGTATTGCTGCCTCCGGGGCCCCTTTCTATTGTGGCATCCCAGCTTAAATCACTGATGGAGCTGAGTTCCCACCACAACAGCGGCTGTGGACTGGAGTCTTCTGCCTCTGTTTTTAGGGTGGTAACTTCTAGAAAAAGGGCAATATAAATGAGCGTGGTGGAGAGAGAAGAGATGTGTTGTTTGAAACCAGCACAGTTTGCTTGGTGACCAAATCAAAAGTTCTTCATCTAATTAGTGTTTGGCCATGGGCTAATGCCTGATTACAGACTAGAGCCATAAGCTAGCAGCACATGTGCTGAGACTGCCTTACTCTTATACCAGATATCTGAGAAAGGATCAAAATCATCTTAATCTCTTGTTACAGCACAAGTTGTTACTGTTATGCTGCATTATTTATACCCTGGAATTGCCCATAGGCCCATTCAGGGCAGTGCTAACATGGCAAGTTAGGCTCAGCAGTACAGAGCTGCTGACTGAAAGAAGGGAAGGTGATTCAGATCTGCAGAATCCTATGTTCTACAAAAGGAATTAGCAAGCAATTTCCCGAAAGAAAGTATTTTTATAGCATATCATATAGTGCACATTTAGTTTTGCCAAGCTAGAAGCACTAATATCCTATTTTGTTTTCATTTTTAAATGCACTGCACAAGAATAACAGCTGAAAAATGAAAATTTTAAAAAGAAATTTTAAGAATCAGAGGGAGTCTGCTTTAAATTGAAGACTGCACCAAACACTTGCAAAAACATCCACATTTTGCAAAACTTAAACTGTGTGAAGAAAGCTTCTGAACTGACTCTTTTTTTAAGGAAAATGTGAGTATATATATGTGGTGCATATGTTAGGACTGATTTTGAATGACTAAAATCAATAAAGGACTCCATTCTTGGCCATAGATTTCCCTAGACACAGATGCAGAGACTACTGAGCCAGTTTATCTCGCAAAACCGAACTTCCCGAGAAATAGCAATGTAAGACCAGTACCTAAGAGTCTGCATGGCAAAATGGTTATCTAGCGTGGGATTCGTTTGTCAAAAAGATGTCTCATATCCTTTTAGGTGCCTGAGGAAATTTCATCTGGCCTCCAGCTGCCACTCCCCAGTCACCAGATACATGAAATTATATTATTCACTTACTTTATTAACCTGAAAGAACAAGGACACCAAATTTAAGATGATCTCCAATTTTTAAATTAAACTACATGGAAAAGAAAACGTTGTCTTCCTTTTGGGTAAATATGGCATATTTGGGCAGCTGGAGCTCAGCCTGGATGCTTAATTGTCCAGATTTTTTATCTCCTTTTTGTGAGAGACTACTTTTTATGTTGTATATTTATTTCCTACCTAGGACGTATTTTTTCTTCTGGGTGATCATTTGTGCTAAGGAGCATCCCACAAACATGGCCTGGTGTTTGCTGTGCGTTACTGCCTTCAGAGCTGGCAGCAATGGCTTACACCAGCCCAGAAGTGGCTGTTGGCATGCCATGCTCTATGTATCCGCCTGTGTCCTGCTCCCTCAGCATGTCTTGCTGGCAGACCAGCTGGGCATGTGGGGTACAGCACTGTGCTGCTCAGGACTCACACGCGTGAGCAGGGACATGTGCAGAAATGCCCAGTGGCAGCTGTGCAGCAGAGCAGGGAGAGCTGAATGGGAAGGGGTTTGCTCCCAAACCTGGTGGCTCACAGATGACAGGAGCTGCCACTGAACGTGGTTTGCATTAATTGGCCAGACCGGAGTGCGGCTGATGAGGACTCAGGATGAGATAGACGATTATTACCCTAAACGCTGCTAGAGCCTCAGCTTACTGTCTGGGTCTGATGGAGGTGTCCAAGCACAAGACATGGGTTTATCTTGTATGTGAGAAATTTAATGGAAGGGACCTGGGGCTTCAAGAGTTTGCCAGATTTCCCTGAAAATTTTTCCCGGAATGGCTAAGGACTTAATGTGAATGGATGTGACTTTTTTTTTTGTTCCCAAGCTAAATGCTTAAAATTGAGTTTTGTGAGAGCGCCCCTCTTGAAGTACCTTTTGTGGTTTGACCGAAGTTATAGATGCAGTGGTCTTCCTCAGTTAACCCTGTGGTGGCAGAAAAACAAGGCATACTGCCTTATGTGCCAAGCCAATATGTTTTGTCACCAAAGTGAGTTTATTCTTAAAAGCACTGAGGAGTTAATGTATCTGTGAAAATAACAAAGTCGTGAAACGTATTTTGTTCCTGTTTGAGTTAATGCCATTGTGGGAGTCCTTATGAGGCTGGGAGCAGTGCCCTGTCCTATTTTTCTGCAAGTCCTCTTGGATCCTGTCTTCTTGTTTCATGCTCTCCGCCTGTCATGCTCCATCGCTAGCAGTCACCCACAGAGACATCCAAGTGTTGTGGGCCAGCATCAGCCAAAGCAGATGGTTCCAAAAATGCACCTTTGATGGCCCTCCGTGGTGGCCCTTCTTTGAATCACTGTGAAAGGGCTCTCCTGGCCACAGTAGATGTCTGGAGAGCAACTTAAAAGGCTGGTTCCCATCCTGAACTGAACAAGCAGCTGAATTGTCAAAAGCTCTCAGAAGCTTCTCTGCTGAGGGGTGTTTGTTTCCTCAGATCGTTATTATTAAGGCTCCCCTCTGCCACTTTTAGAGGGTTTGAAATATCTGAAAGAGAACTGTTGACTTGGTAATTACTTTTGCCATAGAAATATTAGACTAAATGATCTTTAAAAGCAAACAGTGCAGTTACTAAAATAACAACATAAAAACCCCACAGAAAGCAGTGAATACAAAAAAAAAGCTTTGTCAACTAGTTAATTGGCCTTAGGTGGCATCATTTCAGCATCTGGCTGAGTGTTGACATACAGTGCCAAAACTATGAAGAAAAAGATTTTGAAGGCAGGACAATTTATTAGAATCCTATTAAAAAGAAAAGGCTTCAAAGCTGTGTTTTTTTCTGAGCAATCTATCTCATGAAGCTCCCTTTTTTCTTCACACATTCTCTGCAAACAGCTCGAAGTTTTTATCAGTTTTAGTGGTGTCCTCTCCGCTTTTTTTTGATTGGCGCAGAGAACAATTTTTATGAACATGCCTGAGCTGCGGCTGCTGGGTTCTTAGATAAATGAATGAGTCAGCCTACGCGCTAGTAAAGAAAGTGTTTCATCAAGAAACACTTCCCCTTCAGTGCTACCTAGAAAACTTCCATTCTTAAATGTTTGCAGGGCTTTGGTGACTATATCAAAGCCAACGTACATTCCATAGAGCTTAAGGCACTTTCCTTTGATGCCAGAGTTAGGCCATAGCCGTGCAAGGACCCTCTGTGGTTAATGGAGACAAACAGGGACATCCAGAAGGGGATTCAGACCACCTGAGAGCAGGTACCTCGTGTTCTTTGTTACTTCAGCAGGGTGGCTAGAATTGTTATTTAGAATCCCTTCGCAGGTGAAGGGAGAAAAATAGGTGCTAATCAAGCAGAGTACACCTGCCATGCTTTAGACATCTACCCTAAGGTGAAGTGCATCGTGCTTTATAAGTGACTTTGTCTCCTTGTTGTCTCTAGAAGGAGTTTGGGGCACTGATTCAGTCTGGATCTCTGCACTGTGGGTGTCTAAAGAGAGGTGAAGTTAGTTTCACTTCCTGCAGGGAGTCACCTTTCCGTTGATTTCTTCGAAGGAGTTGGGAGAGCTCCTTGTTAGAGGACACAAGCTATTTGCTCTTGGAAGCTTGAGCATTGAAATTGTCAGGTAGTATTGGCTTTTCCTCCATTGTCCCACAGTAAAGGCATGCCTACAGCAAATTTGAGGCTCGATGAAACAAAATTCTGTGATTCCCCCAAAGAAAGGAGGATTTGGTCATACAAGTGTCTGCAAACAGCAGAGCTGAAGAATTTCAAAGTAGCTACTTTTTTTGGCAATTTTTGCACTTCTGAGCTTTTTGAGACTTCCCCACAATTGATTACAGACCAAAATACCCATACAATTTCTTTGAGCAAAAATAAGTAAGCAATATAGCTTGATCTGTATACACTTAAGAAATCATGTTTTTTTTAAAAAAGGGGAAAAAATGCCTTGAGAAAATCACATCCGTACAGCAGACGGAAAGAAGTGATCTTCACCAAATTCATTATTTTGTTCTCAGCTATTTGTTCAGCTGCAGTTTTACCTTATATAGTGTTCTTTCTTTCTTTCACATAACTACTTAAATCCTGTTTGGATGCATGCCAAGTTTTAACTTCTTTTCCTGCTTTTGTAGCTGATTTCACATGACTTTTTCATTGTTTAACTGTGTCAAGAAAAAAATTCTTTAGTTCTTTAATTTAACTTGGCTTTGTTTCAAAATAATCATGCCTTCTTATTTATTAGCTGATTATCTCTTACATTAATTTGTGGCTTTCATATCTCCAAATCCCTGTATATCCCTTACCATCACACTCTTTACTTTATTCTCTGATTATTTTTCCAACACCCTGATTGACTGCATGAATTCACGTTCCCCTGTGGTACTGGACTCTCATGTGAAGCTGTTAATTAGAGTTTCTGCACAAGTTTTTGCAAGCAAGAATTGTAGTTTTTATTTTTGAGGGTACATAATTTTTATTCTTCAGTCTAGGTAATTCTCGAACTTTTTTTCTTCATCTTGGAAGCTAGACTTTACTTAAAGTTAAATGATTAGAGTCTGCCAAATACTCTAGGCTGCAAGCCCAGGATAGTCTTAACATTAAGTAAGGTGCAAATATTTAAGATACTAAGTCTTGCAATTAGCAGGTTTGCATCCAAGACAATTCCATATACTAGATTTTTTTTCATAAGTGTCATTTATTGTTTTTTTTAGATGAAAATCATATGTTATTTCCAGGAACTATATGACTGTGTGTGATAATTTTTTAAAAGATATCATGAATATCCTGGTAAAATTCTATTTCTGCAACTGGATCCTGGTAGAGTTTCACAGCAGATCAACTCTCCACAGAGTTTCTGTTGCCAAAGTTCACTCACTCCCAAATTTGTCTTATATATTTGCCTTGTATATTTGAGGGGGAGCTAGAAGGGCACATACCATGGCCTTGAATATCACATTAGAAGTCAGGCATGTGAGTGTTTTGTAGTAAGCCCATCCACCACAGCAAAGCTCATGTTCTGCATTCGTTGACTTCTTTTGCTTTAGTAAATATTCTCTTATATTCTGTGGGACTCCTTTCTGCTGTATCTTCTTTTGGTATCCTCCTTATTCACCTTGCTCTTTGTACTTTTTCCTCAAGGAAAGGAGTGTGATGTTCCCACTCTTTCCTCCTTTTAGTTGCTTGGAAAATGGCCATCTAGCCATATAGCTGCAAGGACTGTGATTCTGTGATTTGAGAATTAATCCTGACACTTTTACTGCCACTCCCAGTAAACCAAATCTGAAAACAGAAGTTTTAGTGGCTGGCCACAAATTTACCTGAGCTGATTTGGACAGTTCCATTTCACTGAGCAACCAGAAGGCAAGAGCTCCAATGCCCTCCTTTACCAAACCAAACCAGCCAAAACAAAACAAAACAAAACAAGGAACCAGGACTAACAAAATGCTGAAACAACAGCTTCTCTCTCCACACTGACTTGTCAGGTAAACAATGATCTGTAAAAAGCAGCATCAGTTCTGTGTGGAGAAGGAAGATGCTGTGATGCTTATCATCTGTATCAGCTAGAAGGGTACTTCAGCTGTTGGGAAAATTACTTTGGCATGAAACCACACCCAGTCCGCCCTATGGGCGAGGACATGTGCACATTCTTGCACACATCTACATGCCCCTCAGAGGACTGTCACACTTCTACCTATATATATATCCATATGCATTCTTGAGGAAAACATCAGCTTTTGTGCTGGGGGGTGGAGGTCAGGGGATTGGCACATTTTCACTTAATTGTTTTAACCGTAACATGTAATTAGGTGGTCTTACTCTTCATTTTAGAGTTTTCTCATTAACAAAAATGACAAACTGCAATACTGTAATTCTAATATTTAATATGATGGGCTCCATGAAGGCAAAGTGCTCTACTTGTCGGTTGAATTTAAACTCCAGTTCTGCAAAGCCCTTAGCCATTTGCTTCACCCCGATTACATGACTGTTCCTGCTGATGTCAGTGCAATTAAAGTTGAACATGAAGAAGGGTACTTCTGTGATACTCACTATTATAATGTTTATAAAACTATAAATCAAAAAAGCTAAATCTATTTTCTCTAACATATAACTTTTCTGTAGGTATATATCCATTTGATTTGGCATTACATTTAATCACTTGTAAACACTGGCCTTTACAAAGCTTCATCTTCCTTTTAAATTGAGAGTTTAATATCAAAGTGAAGCAAAAGTCATTTTCCAAGTTAAATTGCAGCTAAATTACTCAATTACTGACAACCAGCAATCTTTCTGTAGGGTGCAGTGGATTAAAATAGCTCATACATGCAGTAAAAAAGAGAACATCAGAACAAAAACACAAACTCAGGTATTTTTTTTTTTCCTTGTGCAATACAGGATTATAAAAGCGGTAGTATTATTTCAGTCTGACACATGGCTGTCTGGTGCAGTCGATCATTCATTTCAGCAGGTACATTTGAAATGGAGTCTCCCAGGCTTCACTAGCTATGGACTTATAACAACAAGTATAGCTAAGTCCTATGCACTCAAATACCCTCCCAGATACAGGCTCTTCTTCAGCACAATAGCTTCAGCACAATGCTAGTCTACTCAGCATCATCCAAGCACAGATCAAGCTATTTTATCCAGGGCCTCCCATTGCTCCTGACACAGTCTGGAAATAATGGCCAAGTTTATCGCTGGGTTATTATTGCTCTAAGGTCAGTCTCCCTGCTCTTTCATTCATCCTCCTGCACTTTCCTGTTCTTTCATTTGTTCATCTTGACCCAACTCATACTTGTGAACTACATTGCGTTTATTAGATCAAGACACTGCCTGCCATGCCTTAGAGCATTTAAGTAGGGCAGTGGTCCTTAGGGTAAATGGAGTGCAGTATGGAGAAATAGCTGTTATTCTCCTCATCCAAGATTGAATGTGCAGCTGGTATTTCTAGTGCATTTCTCTGACACTGATTTAATAGTTTTCTCTTCCTAATGTGCATTGTGTGTACTCTCTCCCTCTCCTACTACCAATGCACGAAAGTTGAAATCACATTGCGTAAGAGGTCAGATTTCCTTTATTCTACTCCAGCTTATGGCACAGCTGAGAAACTTTGCACACTGCTAGCAGGTGAATCTTTAAACACTTTGAAAAATAGCATTTTAACATTTATTTTCTCTACCTGGAAGCATCATGATGAGAAAGATTTATTTTTTCAAACTGCCACAATTATTTAATAGTTTCAGGAATACTTAGCAATTAAAAAGAACTGTCAGATAGAGTCTATCTTATCACAATGAATGCTTTAGCAACCCCCTCCATGGTATACACCTGATGATTTTCAAAGCAATCCAATTGGCTTAGACACCCTGGAAATGCTTAAATCCCATTTTGAAAATCCCAGCCAAAGCTGTAGGCAGGTATGTGTGTACAAACAAAGGAATGGATGATCCATAGGCAGGTGTCCCCTGAGACTGCTGTGAGGGTGTAGGAGGATCAGCATCCAGGACATTTCCAGTTGCTTCATTGCTCTCTGTGGCTTCTGTTGGTCTTCTCTAAGGAAGACAGACTCACTGCATGGTCTTCTCTAAGGAAGCCAAGAATGGTGTCAATCTGTAGAGTATAACCAGATTACAGCAAGTAAATCTGTCAAACTTTCTGCTCCCGCATTTTAAGGAGAGAGGCTAATAATCCCAAGCCTAAACCTCAACCTAGTCATCTGGTCATGTCAGGATCTTCATTTTTTTTGGTTGTTTTTTAAAGCAAGTTTTGAGGATTTTGAAGAAGAAATGAAAGAAGTATTATGCTGCTGTAGTGTCAACCTGAGGCCTTCAGGGTGGCCGTGAGTACAAGCTCTGCCTCTCACTCATGTCGCTTTACCTGGCCTGCAGGTATCCTGCAGACAGTCTATGGATGTGCTGTTTGCCTTCAGGCATGCCAACTCATTAGACATGTTTGGATGTACAGACTGACAGGCACTCTGGAGTACCTTACATCTTGTTTCTAAAGCAAGATTAGCAGACTTGCTAAGTGCCTGACCTGCAAGCCTGGTCCCCAAGGATGCCTTTAGGACAGAGTATGTGGTGGCAGCAAAAAATAGCTCCAGCTGGGACAGCCACTTTCCATCTACTTTCAGCTCTACTTCTAGAAGGATGGTCTGTTGTTACCTTCTGTCCTTCATGGGGAAGAATGGTTTCTGCTGCCTGCTGAAGTATTGCTTGTGCCTTACTGAGAGCACTCACTGCTCAAAGCAGGGAGATGGCCCCATAGATGGGGGCACCAGGCCAACCTCAGTTATAATGAGTCTGAAGCACTCAAGATCAAGATTAATGGATGCAACCCAATTAAAAATGGCCTTTGAGATGGGGTGAACTCCTGAGGAGCAACAACAGGTATCTTCTTGCTTTCTAAGAACTCTGTGAAGATGCCGTCTCCCTGCTATAGCTGCTGCTTTCCTGATCACCTCCTCTACTGCAGATGCAGTGGTGGCTGGAAGGGGAGAGATCCCTTTATGGCCCTTTGGACCACCGTAGGACTCTCCACCACCATTCCTATCAACATACCCATGCTGGTGATGAATTTTGCTGTATAAAAATACTGAGGCCATTAAAAATATTCAAGGCCCTATTGGGACACTATTTTTAAACATTTTAGACAAGAGATCAGTGAAGTTTTAGGCTATGGATGGTGACACTGAGTAGGGACAGGGAAATCCGCCTCTGTCTTTCTGTATTTTAATTAAACTTTCATACTCACTGGGAATCTGGACTTAGGGGCAATTAAAGACTAGTTCTTAAGGCTCTTCCCCTCATGGTGGCAAGTTGTGGAAGTACTGGAATCCAAGGGCCCCCAACACAGCCCTTTTCCTCACATACTTCCTTCCTGTGACTCACAAACCTGTATTGAATCCTCCCTCCCAAATACCACTCCCTCCTCCACATACATGCAGACATAGAGCAGCTCTGCTTTGCTCCACAGTTTTGCTACAGAGAAGAAAGTGCACTGCAATTGATGGGGAAATACAGTTGTAGCAGGTCAGGAGAGGTGGGGAAGTCAGGCTAGGCCATTCAGAGTAACACAGACTAATGCTTAATGTTTTTAATTCCATAACATGAACACCTAAGCATTTTGCTGTCATTATTAATCATATTAATCATGATATCACTAATGTACTGGTATGTCTCCCATCACTACTCTGTGATCACTGCCTCCTGACCTTACTGTCCAGGTATTTAAGAGGTTGGATTTGGGGACTCCATTCCCATAGCAGACCCCATGCAGCTGGTCCCCCATCATCATGCTTCTTTGCCACAGGAGCCTCTGTTTCACTGTTGGAAATTCAGTGTCCTCGTCAGTCTCCCACTCCATATCCTGCTCTGCCAGATGCAGGTGTCTGCCATATGGTCCATCAACTGGCTGTGCCTAATGCACAGAGTCATAGAGCACTGCACAGCAGATAAGGTTGTGCCATTACAGGTGCCAGGCCGAGTGAGTCTTCTTGGAAGGTACAGTTTCCCTAGCTCCTTACTCAGACAGGGGCATCTCCACCACATAGCCAGAAGAACCCATGCATCCTGAACATAGGCTCCGATGTGTGGGAGCTCACTTATTTGGACAGTCAATATGCAGTGTTGGAGAAGAGATTAGGGAGAGAAGATTGCTTCTTAGCTATCAACCTCCCTTCCTTCCTCAAGGTTTTGGCTGCAGGGATTGTTTGTGGAGTAAAGCAGTAAAAGGAGTTTTGATTTGGCCCAGTAAAGATTTATGCATGTGTGAGTGGGATGTGAATGGGTTCCTTGCAACCAAATCCTGGTCATATTGTCAGCTAGCAGTTTACAGCAGAGTCCAATTTTGAGCCCCATTATGGTAGAAGTTGATTCACCCAGCTACTTCTGAAGGAAGCAAGTCCCAGCACTGAATTACATGCAGCAGGACTGAGTGTTCTGCTGGAACAACAAAACAAGCACTCAAAAGCTGCCTGGAGAGCAGAAAAAGAGGAAAAAGAAAAGAAGGGAAAAACCTGCTGCTGCAGCTGCTGTGGAAACCAGTCCTACAGCCTCTCTCCGGACTTGGCAAGCAGAGGGTCCTCCTGTTCCACTACTAACATATTTTCAGTGCCAGCAACCTTTACTTTAACTGTCAAGTGTAGTTTTCCCCTGTGTCGAAAACAGCAATTTGCCAACCAGGTGAGCTTGGAGGCTTGTCTGATGAACCATTATAGAAAGTGAAGGGGAGCAATTTAAACAGCCTTGCTTCTCTAATTTCTTGAAAAAACACTAGGCAAACCAATTCCTCCAAGCCCGTGTTTCCTTTTTGAGGTGGATATACTACAAGTGGGCAGAAAACCTAAAGGAGCACTTTTTTCCTGCATCAGTATAAAGCAGCCTCCCAGTTTTAACCCTTGGAAACACTGAGAATATAATAAATACATAAATAAATGCACTTGTGATTATTTGCCCGTGTGCTTTTCCCTAGGCATCTAATGCTGGTATCGGCCTGGCTAGGTGGGCTTTGAGGCAGAACGGCCATTCTTGCATTCTTACTAAAGAAAAAGGAGGTGAAAAGTCTGAAAATGAAGCAGTGCGCATCTGCTCCAAGACAGATGCATTGACTCTTTAAATCTGCCATTTACACAGCAGTGGTAATGCTGTTTAAACGCCACAGCTCAGCTCTGTTTCTCACAAACCCAGAAGGCCGAGAAGATGTGTGGAGGTTACCTGTTGGTAGCTACATGGGGCGAAAAAAAGGTTCAGCCTCTTGTATCCCATAGGAAGTACTGCAGATTTCCTATCAGGTCTAGGGCTGTGCTGCCAGGAAGGGCAGAGAGTCATTTTTCCCAGTGTGGTGCAAATCGGTACCAACACGGCCCGTCTGCTTGGGTGAATATGCCATCACTGTGCAACAGCATGGCCCCCGCCAGCGCCCGCATGGCGTCCTCCTGCGGCCCGCACTTGGGTTCGCCGGGCCCCGCTCACAAGGGCCGGGGAGAAATGGGGCTTTGTTCCCGGTTAACGCTGTGTGGTGTTTCCTTGCAGGGACCTGCGAAATCGGCTGGGCCTACTACTGCACCGGCGGCGGGGCGGCGGCGGCCATGCTGATCTGCACCTGGCTGGCCTGCTTCTCCGGCAAGAAGCAGAAGCAGTACCCGTACTGAGTGGGAGCCGGGCTGCCGGGACTCGCCAGCATCCTCCAAGAAACGACGGACGCGGGACTTATAAGTGCTTTAGCTCCTTTTGCAGGAAGCGGGTGCAGACAGCGGGGAGCAGGCGGCAGGCCGAGGCCACGCGCAGCGGCAGGGACGGGCCGGCCTTTCCTGCCGGGCCTCCCTGGGGCCGCCTCTGGAAAACGCGACTCTGCGAGCAAGGGAAGCTCCGTTCTGGCAAATCGTGAAAATCCACGTGCACCCATTAGTTGAAAGATTGGTGGAAGCAAGATGGTGTTGGAGGGCCGGGGCAGCTCCCTGTGGTCCCTTCAGCGCAGCGCCCCTGAAAGCACACTCACACACACACTCACACACACACACTCACACTCACACACACACACTCACACACATGGACGTTGACCATGGCACAAAACGAGCAGAGAGGAGACTTCTCGGCGCGGTTCTTTCTTCTCCTTTTTTTTTTAATACTCCTTTCTGGTGGTTTAAGATTCAGTGTTACGACACTTTTTAACCTATACGTTAAACTTAATACAAGGACCAACAAGCCACTTTATCAGTATTTTGTATATTCTCTATTTTCTCCCTAGACATTTAGCCACTGCTTATTCAGCCCTATAGAACTTTTATTAAGCTTCTGTGTTATCAGCATTATTACAAAAATGCAACATAATTACTTGGCATATGTAGCCTTTGCCTATAGTACTTTTATGAAGTGCAGTAAATGGACGTTTTTCTGTCCATTGAAAATTCCACTTATGGTACTGTAGAACTCTGTTGGTTATGTAAGACTAACAGGAAACTTCTTCCAGACATAGATTTTGTCACTGTTATGTTTAGCTCATTGATGTCGTATTGTGCTGTACCATGTTTATTATTTCAATATTCATTTTTTGTAAAAAAAAATATATAAATGTGCTATTTTATGTTTGTATTTGAAAATCTCTGTAAATAAATTTTTCCTTGATCAATACTTGCAATGCATGGTAGCGTCACTAGATGAAAAAGATCTAGTCTGATCAGATCCCCATTTAAAATAATCCTCAGAAGTAATCATGACTGTGATAACCGTGCTGTATCCTTTCTCCATCTAAAACACATACATTTAGGCTTCAGTTACATTGCCTGAGCATAGAGGTCTCTTGCCACTTGGGACAGTCTAGTGTATGCTACATTTTTGCATGATCCTGTTAGATATAATGCAGGACTTCTGGGAGACCATCGCCATTCTGGTCTGGCAACTGGAGACTCAGCATCTCACATGGCACTGGATATCCCTGTTTTGGCAATTGAAACAAGCCATTACTTTCTTAATAGCATCCACACTGATCAAATGCCTAGTAAGAGACATTCCACAAGGAACTGGCATTTTATATACAAAACTCAAAGAATTCATTTTCTTTAAGAGAAACAGCATGACCTTTGAGCTTGGCATTTGTAAGGAGCTTCTAATCCTTACAATAACTGATATTATTCCCTTTCGAGTGCATTTTTCTGCTTTTTTTTTTCCCAGTATATTTCCATGATTGTGTATTTCTAACCTACAGTGTGTTCTAGTTACAGTTTTATTGGTTAATAATGCTTGCAGCTGTTTTAACAGCTGAAATCATACAGTTGCATTACACTGGACAGGTTTTCAGAGGTATGGGTGCATGGAAATAGCAATGTCAGTTTATAGTGATCAATTCTGGTGTTGCTGAACTGGATTTTGTCAAGTTTCGTTATAGGCTAGGCAGTATTTATTCACTTTATGGTGCTGTGTGGTGAAAATAAAATTGTACCCTACCCTTCCCAGATTAGCCCATAATAGCTATATCATGTCTGACCGCACTTCTGCTGAGAACCACATCAACCGTGCTGTGGAGACATAGGGCAGCACACTGACCTGCCTCTTGCACACCTCTTCCAGTGGCACTGACAGTGGTTGTACACAGAGCACTGTGGTTTTCCTTTTGTGCTTCCAGGTTTTCTGGGCACTTCCTTCCCTGTAAAAAGCTTGGGCCCATATTCAGACCTGCTGCTGAATGTCAGTAGCGTTTTGTATACCCTCACATTAAGTATGATTTTGCCCTTTAGAGTTGTGGATTTCAGCTTTATTAAAACCAAAAGAGAAATAAATACAACTTTGGCTGTGGTTCCCCTAGATCCAGTAAGACCTTTGGCAGATATCTCAATACAAAAATGCTGCCTTTATACACTGTGCTATGATGAAAACACGTCTTTCCTTCCACTGAAACTGCAGTTTGCTATACAAAGTTTCAATGACTTGGTTATAAAAATGTAAGTGCTATTATTCTAAATTTGACCCTCCCTAGCTTATATTCTTGTCCATGCATCATGGAGAACATTTTGACTTGTGTTAGTTCTTCCTGTGTTCAGATTCTGGTTTGATTTATTGTGACAAAATGGAAATATCAATTACTTTACGAAGAAAATTAGCTTCTTATTACAATGCAATATAATTATAGTATGACTGACTTCCTCTGAATTTGTTTATAATCTCCTTTTTTTATTTGGAATTGAATAAAAGAGCTATTTTGAATAATCAAACAAATGATATACACTGCACCTGCTCTGTAGCTGGTTATCATATAGCTTTCAGCTGCTGTGATATGAATAAACCAATCACAGCTTAATTAGGCTTGTCCATATTTGTGCATTTTGGTTCTGATACCCATTTTGCACTAGAATATACAGTACATGCCATTTATTATCACATTTCTCAGGCCTCCCAGCTACAAACTAATAACTTCAAGGTGGACAAATGACTGTTTTCAATTTCACAATTTAAAATGTCAATGAAATATTTACAATATTTACTCTGTTTAATTTTCCATTTATTTACTCTTGAAGATGAGGAGCTTGGTCCTGTATTTGTCAAAACAGAAGATGTCAGCTTGGGTGGAACCCTAGTTCACTGAATTCTGTTCCTGCCATTATCAGCAATCATGTCACATAATCCCGTTCATAAATTTATCAAGCTCAATTTTAAAACTAGTTAATCAGCTTTTCTCCTACAACTACATTGGGAAGTTTGTTCCAAAATCTCACTTGCTTGGGGTGATTAGGCACTTTCTAAATTCCAGCCTAAACTTATTTGCCAGTTCATACCTGCTTTTTCTGATTCCACCATTGTTCTTAGCCTCAATGGCTCTCCTATCTCTCTAGCACTTAGCCCCTGCTATCTATACAGTATATATACAGTAGCCTTTTTCCTGTAATTCTTCAGTTTGCCATGATAAAGGCGCCATGTTCTTCTGGTCTGCTTTCACCAGCTTGGCTCTCTGTTGCACTTGCTCCACAATCTCTAAATTTCTCTGAGTTTATTTTCCTCATTGTCAGTCATTCTGTAAGCAGAGTACGTTCACACATTCCCTGTTATGTATGTCAGGTTACCTTTTATATTGCATTCTGGAGGTCACCAGCAACATGGATATCATGGATCTGCTTCCAACAGATTCTCTGTGAGCAGCAGCTTTCATCGATCACCCCCCACCAATATAGAAACTACACAGAAACAAGTAGTATGGTTGTGGACTGCTGTTCATTATCAAAAACTGTCTTAGGACTAGAGGATAATTCAGTTTGGAAGGGACCTCCGGAGGTCTCTAGCCCAACCTTCTGCTCAAAGCAAGTGTCAGCTGAGGTCAGATGAGCTTACTCAGGGCTTTACCCAGTTGTGTCTTGAAAACCTCCAAGAACAGAGACAGCACAAGCTCCCTGTGCAACCTGTTCCACTGCTCTCATGTGGAAAAACTTTTCCTTGTATCTTGGCCAAACCTCGCTTGTTTCAACTGATGTCCTGTGCCTCATGTCTTCTCACCACGCACCACTGTGAAGAGCTTGGCTCTGTCTCTTCTCAGGAACCTCCCTTAGGTGCTGGGAGGATGTTGTTGGGTTCTCCTGAAGGTGTCTCTTCTCCAGGCTAAATAACCCCACCTCCTTCAGCATTTCCTCACAGGACAAGTGCTCCAGCCCCCAACCAGCTTGGTGGCCCTCCCCCGAGCTCCCTCTGATGCCTTCCTTGTACTGGGGGACCCAAAACCACACACAGTATCTAGATGAGGTCTAATGAGTGCTGATTAGAGAGGGATTATCATTTCCGTCGCTTTGCTGGCTCTGCTTCTGTTAATGCAGCCCAGGATGCTGTAGGCAGCCCAGGATGCTGTTGCCCTTCTGTGGTGGCAGGGCACACTGCTGACTCCAGTGCAGCTCACTGCCCCTTGGCCCCTAGGTCCTTTCCACAGAGCTGCTCCCTGGCCAGCCATCCCCAGCCTGTGTCACTGCAGGGGACTCTTCCTTCCCAAGGGTAGGACTTTGCATTTGTCCTTGTTGAATTTCATAAGGTTCCTGTTGGTCCATTCCTCTAGGCTGTCTCGGTCCCTCAGAATGGCAGCCCCCAGTCATATTAATTGGTCCCCTCAGTTTAGTGTCATCTGCAAACTTTATGAGAGCACACTCATTTTCTTCACCTCCCCCAGGTCACTGATAAAGCTGTTAAACAGGACAGGTCCCAGGATAGACCCCAGTGGTACCCCACTTGTCACAGGCTTCCAGGTAGGGTACAACTCATAAAATGTGACCCTCTAAGCCTGGCCATCCAATCAAGCTTTTACCCATATGTTTGCCCACACATCCAGACCATAATGTCCCAGCCTGGATACAAGAATACTATGCAAGACTTTGTCAAAAGCCATGCTAAAGCTGAGGTAAATGACATCCACTGCTCTCCCCCTGTCCACAGATTTGGTCATTTTATCATAGAAGGCAATCAGGTTGGTCAGGCACAATTTACTGTTGGTAAATCCATGATGACTGTTCCCAGTCACCAAAGTGAGGTTATATGAGGCTACCACTGGAAATAAGATTTTGGGATCTGGTTGCCTTTGTCTGTTTAACTTTTTCTTTGCATAACTAGATAAGGAAAAAATGGTTGTCAACAATGCTAGAAGTATGCAGGCCAGAAAAACTGATCTCTAGAAGCAAGCAATTCGGTTCATATGTAAGTCTGAGTGAGGCAAGTGAAGGGGAAGGAAGTTAGTGCAATAGTTTATTTACATAAGTCTGGCCTTTGGGAATGTTGAGGTGAACACAGCTTGAGTAGGAAACTCTCCCATCCATAACCCTGAGACCGGGCATCTTTCTTCACCTGTGCAGCACATACAGTGCCAAGACTTGTCTTGAGCCCTAATGCAATATTTTTTGAGAAGGAAAGTCTGAATTCTGGCATTTAAGCTTTAAGTCAAATAGAAGCTTTTCTGCATAAATATGAGGCATGTGAAGACCTTTTCTGGAGTTTGGGAGGGCATTAGCGTAAATTGGACATTAGGTGAAAAGAAGGTCATTACTTGTCAAGATTTATATTTTAACAGATGACTCAGATTTTCACTGAATGCCATGGAGTTTGGTCCCTCACAAAAATACAAATCTACTTCTGTGGGGGGAAAAAAATCCCCCACCACTTAGAAAAGTCTTTAAAAATGTTTAGACTGAAATGAAAGTTAGCTAGATCCTGGGATAGTTTAATTCCTGTATTTCCTCTTTCTTGATAGAGAATTCAGAAATCACTTGCAACTGCAATTTATCTGTCATTCTAGAGTTTGAAATAGTCTATGAAAAAAAAATCAAACTGAATGACAAGTTAGATAATCTGTACATCAACATAAGCATTAATTCTGCTCTATATACTTAACCTTTCAGAGAGACAATGATGAAATTAGATATGTCTTTTTTTAAAAGTGACATTTTAGTGTAATCCCTTAAGCAGATAGGATTTTAAATATATGCTTTCTAGGAAGTACTAAGCATTTTTATTATTATTTAAATGATGGATCAGAGAAAGTGAGGAAAACTTTGAAACACAGTTTAAAGTTCATTTCCCTCAGTGGCAGGAAGGGTGGTTATTAGGTTATGCATAAATAGATGGCCTTTTCTCATGTTCCTCACCAAGAAACAAAATGATTACTTAAATTTATAGGGACATTTTGGCTGAATAAGACAGCATCTGACTCCTTTCATAGACAATTCTATGGCCTTTTAGTTTGCTACTAAGAATACCAGTATGTTAGGAATATTCAGTCCATCACGGTGACCATCTTAAAATAAGCCGCAACAAGGAAGATAATTTGAAAGGAGCATATGGCACAACATCACTATGTATATCTACATCACCAGTGCACAGATCGTTTCTGCCTGCTTCCTCAGTTGCCTATGAGAGGATAAACTATATGTTACTGTGCTTTAAGTTTCCTCAGAATCACAGAAGAGTTGAGTTTGGGAAGGACTTCTGGAGATTGTCTGGTCCAAACCCCCTGCTCAAGCAAGCTTGCCTGGAGCAGGTTGCTCAGGGTTTGTCCAGATGGCATTTGACTATCTCCAGATTCTGCGACCTCTGTAAGCAACCTGTTCCAGTGTTCAACCATCCTCACAGTAAAGAGGTGTTCAGACAGTTCTTTGTGTTCAGAGAGTTTCCTGTGTTTCAGTTTACACCCATTGCCTCTCATCTAGCCCTTGCCACTGTGAAGAGTCTGGCTCTATCTTTACTCCCTCCCCCATCAAGTCTTTATATGCACTGGTAAGGTCCCCCCTGAGTCTTCCCTTCTCCAGATTGAACAGCCTCAGCTCTCTCAGCCTTTCCTCATATGGGAGATGTTCCAGTCCCTTAATCATCTTAGTAGCCCTTCACTGGACTCACTCCATATCTTTCCTGTACTGGGGAGCCCAGAACTGGTCATAGCTCTCCAGATGAGGTTTCAGGAGTGCTGAGTAGAGGGGAAGGATCATCTCCCTCAACTTGCTAGCAGCGTTTTTCCTGATGCAACCCAGGATACCATTGGCCTTCTTTGCTCTGAGTACACATTACTGGCTCACAGTCAGCTTGCCCACCAGGACTCCCAGGTCCTTCTCTGCAAAGCTGCTTGGCCTTCAGGTTGTACTGCTGTAAGGTTTTGTTCCTCCTCAGGTGCAAGACTGCACATGCCTTTGTCAAGCTTTATGAGGTTCCTCTGCCCATTTCTCCAGCCTGTCGAGGTCTCTCTGAATAGCAGTACATCCATCTGGTACATCAGACACTCCTCCCAGTTTTGTGTCATCTACAAACTTGCATTCAGTCCTGTCATCCAGGTCATTAATTGAGATGTTAAACAGTACTGGCCACAGTATCTAGCCCATGGGGACATCATTAGTGACTGGCCTCCAGCTGGACTTTATGCCATGGATCACAACTCTGAGCTCAGCAGTTCAGCCAGTTTCCATTCCACCTCACTGACCATTTATCTAGCTTGTACTTCATCAGCTTGTCTGTGAAGATGTTATGGGAGGCATCCCATCAGGGCCCATGGGGCTGTGTATGTCCAATTGGTTTAAGTGTTCTCTAACCTGTTCCTCCTCCTTCGAGGGTAAGTCTTCTTTGCTCCAGACTTCTCCTCTGGTCTCAGGGGCTTGGGATTCCTGAAGGCCAGTCTTACTAGTAAAGACTGAGGTGAAGAAGGCATTCAGTACCTCTGCCTCTGTGTCCTTTGTCACCAGGGCTTCTGCCCCATTTTGTAGCAGGCCCACATTTTCCCTAGCCTTCCTTTTGCTGCTTGTACATTTATAAATGTCTTTCTTGTTGTCTTTCACATTCCTTGCCAGTTTCAATTCCAGATGATCTTTAGCACTCCTAACCCCATACCTGCATGCTCAGACAGGGTCTCTGTATTCCTCCTGGGTCACCTGACCCTGCTTCCACTTCTCATACACTTCCTTTTCATGTTTGAGCTTATTTCCTGCTTGTTGGGATGGACTGTTGTTGAGTTTGGAGAAGGTGAGCCTTGAATATCAACTAGCTGTACTGAACCCTTTTTCTCTCTAGAGACATATCCCATGAGATTCTTCCAGGCAGGTCTGGCCAAATGGCAGAACTGGCCAAATTCTGCTGTCCTGAAGTCCAGGGTTGTGATCCTGCTTTTTGCCCTGCTCCTGCTTCCCAGGATCCTGAACTCCACCATCTTGGGGTCACTGCAGCCAAGGCTGCCCCCAGAGTTCACATCCCCAATCAGTTCTTCCTTGTTTGTAAGAGTGCCTCTCCTCATTTGCTCCTCAATCATCTGTGTTAGGAAGCTGTCATCACTGCACTCCACAAGCCCCCTGAATTGCTTGTGCCCTGCTGTAATGTCCCTCAATGATATCAAGATCATTGAAGTCCCCCTTGAGAGACAGGGCCTGTGAACATGAGGATTCTTCCAGTTGTCTGAAGAATATCTCCCTCCTGATTGGGCAGTCCACAGCAGACGCCCACTATAATGTCACTCACATTGGTCTGCCAGCTAATCTTGACCCACAAGCTCTCAGATGTCCCCTCAGCCATCCCCAAGCAGAGCTTCATGCATTCCTGCTTCTCACATACAAGGCAACTCTCTCTCCCTGCCTACCCAGCCTCTCCTTCCTAAAGGACCTATACCCTTCCACATGACTGCAGTGCTGCAATGAGCTATACCACCACATTTCCTTGACCCCAATGAGATCACAGCCCTGTAACTGCACACAGACTTCTAATTCCTCCTGTTTGTTTCCCATGCTGCATGCACTAGTGTACAGGCACCTCAGAGACACACCCCAGCATGCTGACTTCCTAGAGAGGGCATGGGAGCTTTCCCCATGATGTGGTCTCTCAGGCACTTCCTTATTTAATTGCATATACTTGGAGTCATTGCCCTTCAACCCTGTTTCATTGATTAATAGGTCCCTTCTGCTTACATTGCCTCAGATCCTTTGGTTGCCAACCTCATCCAACACTTCCTTACTTGACTGTTGGTCATTCTCTCCCATCCCATTATTGCTAGTTTAAAGCCTTCCTTATCGGGTTGGCCAGTCTGTTGGCAAAGATACTCTTACCCAATTTTGTCACGTGGATCTCATCTCTACTAAGCAGTTGTTATTCCTTGAAGAGGGTCCCATGGTCATAGAAAATGAAATTCTGTTGTCAACATCATCTGTGCAAACAATTTTTGACCTGCAGGATCTGTTTAGTCCTTCTCAGGCTCTTCCTCCACACTAGCAGGGAGGAGAACATCCCTGGTCCCCCATGCCCTTAACCATCACCCCTAGGGCAATATAGTCAGGTTTGATACTTTCCAGGTCTCCCCAGCAGGGTTGCCATTTGGTTGTCATTGGTGCCCACATAGATGGGCAGTAGGGTTTATAGCCTGGACAAGCCTCAGCAGCCTCTCCAAAACACCCCAAATGTGAGCCCCTGGCAAGCACTAAACCTTTCTAGATGACTGGTCAGGTCAGCAGAAGGAGGCCTCCATCCCCAGCAGCAGGGAATCTCCCACTGCTAACACTCACCCCTTGCTTCTAGTATACCTGGGGTACTGAGGGTCAGCCAGCACAGATGCTCCATTTGATGCTCTATGTTCCTAGCAACTTGTCAGCTATAAGGACAGTGAACCTATTCTGAAGTTTCAAGTCTTCTGGTGGAACAGGAGCCCTCATCCTGGTGCCAGAAGTCACCAGCTTCCAGCCTGTGCCATCATGGGAGTTCTCACTTTCTGAGCCAATAGGCAATGACCTACCTGCTCCTCTGCTACAGTTGGAAGTTCAAACTTCTGAAGCTGCAGAGTCTCAGAGAAGATCTGATCAATCTCTCTCATCTGCCCTGATGCTATGCAGTCTGCTGACCTCCTCCTGCAGCACCTTGACTTCACAGCCCAGCTCTTTAACCACTGCATACCTTCCACAAGCAGAGACCTGCATCCCCAGAGTCAGTGAGAGGCCTCAGGTCCTGCAATCCAGGACTTGCAGACTTCTGAAGCTCCATCTGAGTTGAAGTCTCTGATGTTACAGGGACCATTACTCCAACAGCTGCTGGAGGTAATGCCCTGTAGCATATCACTACCATAGCTGAGGACATGCATAGTGGCCTGATTAATATTAGCAGGCTCTTCTTTGCACCCTTCTGCACAAACTGGCTCTTATATAGGTCTCTCCATAGCACTGGCTAAAACGGTGCTTGACCATCCCTAATTAGGAGGCTTAATTAGGAGGCCTGAAAGGCCCCAACACCTGCTGATCAGGGTCACTGAATGGAGCTTGTTAGTAGCTAAAACAGCTTCTCAGAAGAAGTTAAGGCTTCTTACGGCTGTCTTTTCCTGGCTCCCCTTACCTGTCAGTGCAGGCACCCTAGAGTTCCTCAGAGGGTTCCCAGAAATCCCCCAACAAACTCAAAGTCCCCAGAAGATTCCAAAGCAGAGCCCAGAACTGCTGTGCATACTGCTGCATCTGTTGGCTGCCTCCATCACAGTGACACCCCAGTGACATTCCCACATGGGGTAGAGGGAAATCATTCATTTGCAGCTCCCTGTGGCAGCTCTGGTAGGTGAGGCTGCTGAAGCCACACTGCAGACAGAGGCCAAGGTGCTTCAGTGCTCCTGATGCTTCTGAAAACTGCATGCAGCCCCTCTGCATATCCTTCATGACATCCCATCATGAATGTCTTCTTTCTTTTTTAATTCTCTGGGAGGTACAGATAACTTTGACCTTATTCACACTGGACAGCAAAATCACTATTTATGTATACTTGAGAACATTAGATTATTGGCCTGAGTAAACAGAGTCATGCTGCAAAAGACTTTTGCTTCAACTAGTCACTAGAACTAAATGCTTTATAAAGTAATGTAAGGCAGCTTCCTACAAAAGATCCCTGATTGGGTGGTTTTCTACACATTCCTCTGCTCTTGAAGCCAATAATTTTGTTCTGTTCCCAAAACCTCAGACAGATGTGACTGATGTGACTGTTGTATGTAAGCCTGGACTTTTGAAAGCCTAGCAGCTGCTAAATGGAAAGCAAACTGTTCATATGAGTATTCTGTTTTCTGTAAAGAATTCCACTCACTTCAATGGACTTGGACCAAACTCCAGGACCCTGATCTAACTACCATAGGAGCCAATTTCAGAAACCCCACTGGCTTAACTCAGGCATGGATTCAATGAGTAAAATACCATAAATACTATATATTTGGCTTTGTATTATGTTCTGGTTAATTGTCTGGCTTTTATTTCTATAGAAAATGCACACATGTACGCATGTGCGTGCACACTCACACACACAAATATATATACACATTTTATACACAAGAAAATCTCTGTATCTTTCTTGGTTTTGCACTCACCCAAATGTTCCTTATCTTCTGATAATTAACTAGAAAAAGATCCTGCAAATGCAAAAGCTATGGCACAGAATATTGATAATAAGTCTTTATGTAGGAGTTACGTCTTCACAGATCAGAAACTTAAAATTTTTTAATGTTTTGTATTGGTTTTACAGACAGTACAGGCAGCTGTATTTGGATAATAAAGCACTTCTTGTGATACAAGCCAGCTGTGAGTCCTTATCTTGCCCATTCCAGAGGAAGAAAATGAAAAGTGGATTAGCTAACATAATGAATGTTTCAAAGAACATAAAGTAAAATCTGTTATATGATGTAAAGCTGCAGCTCTTAACTGATATGACCAGGCTGGGGGGGGCGGGTCTGAAGGGGCTCTCTCCACTGCCCAATGAAGAGGACAAAGAACAGAAAATAGGAAATGTGGTCACGTGCTTGAGAATCCAGTCATTTTCTGAGGACTTTGCTACTGGGGGGCAGTGGAGGCTCAGAACTTACGACTCACTGTGACTCAATAATTCGCTGAATGAGGCATTTCAGTTCTCTCTCCTCCATGTTATACCTCTAAATGTATCAGTAAGCTTTCTATTTGTACAGCACCTAGCACAATTATTTTCTGACCTACCAGTAGGGCTCTTGGGTACTATCCTAAGGTAAACTGACTCTCAATTTACAGCAAGAGTGGGGTTTAGTTTAAGGACTTGGGCAAGGGAACACAAAAAGGAAATCTCAGTTAAAACACAAGCTATAATTAGGACAATACACATGAAAGAGCAAAATGCTTCTTGCTTGGAGCTCAATGGCCATATTAAGAATTATGAGATACAAACAGCTTATTTGCTTTCAAGTAGCTCTCAACATATAATTTGTTTTCTACAGTTCTGGGATTAATATCTAATTATAGTGTGCACAGGAATTAAAAAGACCAAGTGCATTGCTCTGCCTCTCTTTGGCTGAAATCAGAGCTCCTTTTGCAGAGAAATTCCAAGTTCCTGTTTGTTGACTTTGACAAATCTGTGGGCCTTACAGCTATCCCAGGGAGAACCTGTCTGTTTCTTCTCAAAAACCTATTGTGAATAGGGTATTTACTGCCATTCTCCACATCACGCTTTGCACCCCTTTGGTACAACTTGCTGCTGCAAGGTATGGCAGATACTTATGGAAGGTTTCAAGCTGTTTCTCAATAATTGGTCAGAATACCTCACTTCAGGGTTATAATAAACCTTTATTGAAAGATGCCACAGTACACTGCACTAACTCGCGTGGTTCATTTCCAAAGTTGTTGCTATAGTCCACTTTCTCACAGAGTATTCAGAAACATTAATATAGTAGTAGTCAGTAATAGCTTTTCTTCCTTTTTGTTTTTCAAGCCTTTGGGCAACATATACCAGCAGAACTCACCCTGCAGGAGACAGACTCATCTGTGGTAAGTGGGAAGAAGTTACACTTTTACAAGGTAGCAGCTTGTGGAAAATAATCTCAGCAATGTCCAGATGTGTGGTGACATTCCAAAGAGGGAGTATATTAAATGCTTAGAACTGTAATGAAATATTAAACTATCTGCATTTGTTGCCAACATGCAGAAGCGGTGTTTAACTCTCTCTGAAGAGAGACTTTTTATTTTTTGTCACTTGCTGGTGAGTAGTTTCATGGTTCCTCAGTCTGTAGACTGTCATGTCTGTACATACTGTCAGCATCTACTAAAGTGAATTATTAGGCAACTTTCTGGACCAGTCTGCCTCTCAAGGGGAATCTGGAAGAGATCTTAGCTGTTGGTGTCAAGGCACTGATGCATACATTTTCAGGAGCTGATTTTGTTTGACCTATGGCATGCAGTGTAGCTATGCTTAGCTTGCAGCTATAGAGTAATCAGAGAGAGACAGATTAGTACAGACAGAAATTGCTGAAAATGGTAGCATCTACAAATAAGCTGAAAACTTGTTTTTAAGTAATATTGATAATACAGTTGAATGAAAATCACTGGTACTGAAAGTCCCCGCACTGCATCAAAATCGCCTGTGTATATATAAACAAAAGATGCTTGCTCCTTGTTTTTTCAAAAGCTTTTGTTCCAGAAAATGAAGCTAGTTTTGTCTCCATCTCAGCCAGTATTAGGCAGATTGAGGTCTAATTAAATTTTTATTAAGCTTTGCACTTCTCCTTTCTTCTCTCCTCCCCTAACTCTACTCCACTCTCCTCCTGCAAAATGTTGATTTTCTGAGTGGAAGTAGTTTTATTCACTGATATAAATACTCTCACTTCCTAGGTGGACGTTTCAGGTCTGAAGTTTTTCAATAAACAAATGATTTTCACAAAAGACTCCGCAGTCCAGTTCGTATGTGATCTTCTTTGGGAGCTACAGTAAAACTCATGTGAATGCAGCACACAGTGCAGTGTACTTCACTGGCCTTCATAATTAGAAAACATTACTGTCTGAGCCTAGTTCAGACAGATGATTTCAACAGTCAAGAAGTAAATGTACTTAGCAGCAAAGTGTGCTCTTCTTTTTTCATTGCTGCTAAGACAGCAGGACCATTCAGAACTGCCTCATGGCACAGTTTTAAAATGTACTGAGCCTACTTGGAGCCATTTCAGTCAATCTGAACGTTTATTTCTTTTCATAGCAATGCCATGGTTCCACTGCAGAGTGAAGGCGCCGACAGTCCTTAAGTGCATTGCTCAAGAAATATGGCAATTCACAACCCAACTGCTGGGGCAGGTGATTTTAAGTTGTCCAGTGTTTTATGCAGTACAAGTAATCCTCATTTGTGCTGACCTTGTAATGATGCTTTAACCACCTGTAACATTGTGGGTCGGAGGGAGACCTCAGGAACAGTGCTAAATTAGAGATCTTTCTCCCTTACATCATGGGCTCAGACAGAGGCCAGCTGCCTGGCACTCTGTGACTGTCGACCATTGAGCTGCGGCACATAAGAGATGAGCAAGCGAACAGAACTGGTTGAGAGCTTTTCCTCACTTTTTGGACAGCATTTTTGACAGTGAGAGCAGCTAGACTGGAAAGGGAGTAGACATGGAGCCTGACTGCCACCCTGACTACCCTGCGTGCCAGCTATCTCCAAGACACAGCAAAAAGAGGTCATCCTCCAAATAAAGACAATATTTTTATCTGTGTTTAAATCAACACTTAGGCAAGAAGTTCCCTATGGGATTAACGTGTTGGTTGCAATATGGTTGCCTTCCAACTCAAATAGGAGGTAACAGCTCCATGAAGATGTGAAATTCCAGTATATCTCAGAAATAACCATAGTAGGCATGTCTACGGTGACAACTCAACCCACCCCCAGGGCTGCTTTAGTACATCTTGTCTCCACACAAGAAGTCTCTAGCTAATTTGCAGTTGAATTCAAATGCTTTCACTCTGACCTACTGAGAGTACTGGCACAACCAAAATCCTGAGCAATATGGATATTAAAATGGGCATTTGGGAATTCAGCAGCATCATTTCCTACAGAGAATCAGTCTCAGAGACCAAACTTAGACACCTGTTCCACGAAGCCTCTTCCCCACTTTGCCCAGCTTTGTAAAAGACTGATACACCCAAGACCACTATCAGATGTTTTCCAAATTATTGTCAGTTCTTTCCAGGCCACTTACCTCTAGCTTTGTGCTTATTTACTCCTCACCAACCTTCTTACTAAGTCAGAGCAAACTCCTAAAATGTGTAAAAGCTGTAGGACTTGAGAGCAATCTTTTCACCTAGGTGGCTTCTGACAGTGCAGAACAACTCAACAGTTATCTCCATAACATTGCCATGTAAATCCATTGAATGCAACCAGCAAAACTAGAACTCAGTGCACAGATTCATTTCCCAGAGGCCCATTGGAAGCAAACCATATTGTCCAATATCTTTATGTTGCCAGTGATCTCTGAGACCACAGTATAAAAATAATCTTGCTATTTAATAAAGAACAAGAGGGAAGGAAGCATTTGATTTAGACATATTCAGAAAGTCCTTGTCTTTACTAAGTGAAGACTTTTTCCCTGATTCACAGCAGAGGCATCATGGATTGGCTGGATTTAGAATGGCTGGACTTAGAATAGTACTGTGCATGTTAATGAACTGCAAAATTCTTGTGAGTATTAGACAGTCTTCAGCTGTTTGATTAATGTTTAGCAAAGGCTAAATGGCATATCTGTATGGATCTGGTCAAAATACCATGTTAGCGGTATGAGTCTTGTGCACTATCTATTGAAGTTAACAGAAAAGTGTTATCTGAATTCACACCACTATCCACAGTCATATATGTCTCTTAAAAAAAGGGAAGAAAAAACACATCTATGTTGCTTTATATATTTCATACATTTAGCTTCTTTGCATAGAAAAGGTTCCCAAAAAATCAAGTTCAGCTGACAATTGTCCTGAAGATTTTTTTAATGCCTGTGAGGCATGCATTGTGGAAACCATTTACTGTCTCCTGAGTAATGGAGTCTCTGATAAGCAATTTGTTTTGTGGGAAAACAATGTCACCTCAAGTATCTGAAGGATATCAAATGACTTTCCCACTTTGTCAGTGTTCCACTCCATTTTTATTATCACACTGCTGTGTCAAAAATTAATGCAGGGAAAACAGAAAATTGCTGCAAACATGTTAAACATAATAGTGAATTTCAAGGATGTAGCTGTTGACTTTACCAATATTAAAAACAGGAATCTGGTAGAAACCTATGCTTTTTGCACAGAATAAGAGAGCTGGCTTTAGGATGACAGGCAGTGTTGCATTATTATTCCTTAGCTTTGAGCAGGATTCTTTTCTGGTACCTGACAGAACTTGAAGTTTCTTAAGGAGGCTTTGGATTATGGGCACAGCATGGGCTCCCTCTTGTGAGCCATGCCTAATGAAAAAAAGTCAAGGAATTCTCAACTGTCATTTGATCTCAGTTCAGGAGTAACCGCCTGAAAATCTCCATGACACTGGGATTCCATAGCTTTGTTTGATTTGTGGATCAGCTGCCTGTGGAGAAACGGCATCCGAAAATAGCTGAACATGTTGAAGGGACATGCTGGGGAGCTTTTTGGATGGAAGTACAACCTGAGGGAGGCAAGAAGAGAATTGGATAATTGCATTGCTTTCCATAGTGTTACTGCTGGTGACAAAATGTCTTCCTATTCCTAGCATCCTACTGTTCTGCACAATGACAACAATTTTTGTTCTCAATGTGAAAGGCCTAGACTTAAAGGGGAGCAATCATATCTCTTATAAGAATATATCTTATATGCTCAGCTATGCTAAAGTAAAGGTACTTACTAAATGAACAACACGGAGTCATCTTTGAACAGTGACTCATGGCCTTTGGCATGTGCACTCTAAGAAGTGGGATAAACTAGCCTGGACAAAGCACCATCTGGATATAGTTACACTATCTTAAGAGCCAGTCATGCCACGAAGACATACCTCAGGTCATGCTACCTGTCTCCTACTAGCCCTTGAGCTAGTCAGTGAGCTTGGGTTTTTCTAAACATCTACATTTCTACTCTGATATTCCAAGAAAATCAGAGCATGCACAATGGAAGGTGAATCTGTGAGTAAAGGCTGATAGATCCCAAAGCAGTATCAGGGTCTACACACTGCTACAAGTGCAGCCAGGGCAGTGTCCACAAATGTGAGGTCTTGTGTGACTGCAGCTAGAGAGGCCGTGTGATTTTGGGCTGCTTTTGTTCCCAAGGGAGCCAGGCTGGCTCCCATGTAGTGAGGCCGATGCCAGCCTTTCGCACGCTCATGGAGCCTCAAAGAAAGCTTCATCACATCATGTGGCACCAGAGATATACAACTCCAGCCCTGCTCCATTCCAGGGCACAGGACTCTGACAGGTCTGGAGTGCTGGGGAGTGGTGGCCAATGCATAGCTTTCCTTCTGTCTCAGTTAGCACAAGTGGTTCATGCTGAAAGCCACCTCTGCTGGGACTCCAGAAATGGCCCATGTCCTCAAGCAGAGAACATGGGATATGCAATGACGGATCGCATATGAATTGCATTGAATATACTTTGCAGTCACTGCTGAGCAGCTCTTAGCAGTTTCTACATGGCATTGTGGAACTGTGCAAAAGCCCCCCCACAAGCCAGGCAAAGTCTGCCTGCTGAATATACTTCAGTGGATATGTCTGCTACAAAGCCAGAAGCTAGTAATGAAGCTTGAGCATCTTTGCTGGTGCTTATGTCAGCATATACAGCATTTTTTCATTGGCTGGTCTCAAAGGACTTGGCAGAGGTGGTGAATAGTTCCCCCCATTTGAGAAATAGGGAAAATGAGGCAGAAGTTCATGTAGTCATGCTAAGAGCTGCCTGTGCAAGCCAGAGGCAGAACCATGTCTATGAGCCAGGTCTCCATCTCAAATCACTGCTCTTCCCATTAAGCATCAGTGCCTTCTGGTGGGAACTTCTTTGCTTGCATCCTCCAGGTTTCTTGGAGGTGCCTTGGTCAATGACTTCCAAAGTTTTCCTTCTAGAATATTTTTCCTTTGAGCTGGGAAATTTCCCTTCAGGTGACGTCTGACTTGACACCAGTTCAGTGCCTGGGTATGGTTGCTATGACAGCTTCTCCCAGGTCTGTGGATCCTCATCCTGCCGATCCTCTGCAAACGCAACTATTGCATATCTTGTATTCTCTGGCAAATCAAAATACACTTCTTTTTTAATCTTCTCATGTCTGTGTCTCCTTTTGTTTGGAATCAGTAATGTTAAAGTGGCCTTGTGCTGCCAATATTTCAACAAGAGATTTTCAGGAAAAGAATCCCCACTTCAGTCTGTGACAGATTTTGGGTGCTGTACAGCTTGAGCTGCTGAGAAGAGAGACTGAGGAATCTACTTCTGTGGCTGGCCTTTGAAACAAAAATGCTTTCACATAAAAATCAGGAAATCAACACCCCTTGGCAAATATATGTAGCTTAAGGGCTCTTAATTTGAAGTAGCTTCAATAAACCTTCCTCATGAAAAAAACTGCTGGGTGATTAATACAATGATATGAACTGAGGTGCTGGATGGGCTAAGAGAGAGAGAGAGAGTGTGTGTGTGTGTGTGTGTGCATGTAGTGTGGAGCAAGAAAGAGATGCAGAAAAAGGAGTCATCTTAGCAAATGACATATAGCCCGCAGGGGCATATTCTTTTACTGTTCCCTGTTGCCATTTTGCAGCACACAAACATACATAATATTCACGCCTGCATTATCTCGAAGTTAAAATTCTGGTCAGATCTGGTCCTCACCTCTCCACTCTGTTAAATGAAGTTAACTGAGACTTCCCCCCAATTTATCTACATTGATTTGCATGTTAATAACTTTCTCTGAGTCAGTTCATTCTGCTGTCTTCTCAGTTTGCTCATTCTGGGAACCCTCCACTATAATTCTGACAATTTGCTTGCCTTCATCTCACAGCATGGGGAGGAAGCTTGATGGAGTCAAGAGTCCATCCTGATGACTCTAGAGCCTGTTTCCTTCCATTGCTATTGCCATGTCTCTGGGCAATGCCACATTGGGCGAAGCTGAGCATCTCCTTGGATGCTTTAGATACCTACCAGGGTGCAATAGACACTGCTCTACTCATTTCCCTTCCCAGTTATATGGTTTTGGATATCTGACTCAGGTACTGTCCCTTCTTTTTTCTTTTTTGCTCCCTCCTGAAGTTTCTTGGCTCCCCCAGTTCTGTGGCTCTCCTTGCCTTCTTCTCAACAGAGGTGTTACTTTTTAAGAGTAATCTCAATCTATGCTTATTGAGGAAACCAGCTGGAAGAATGGCCAATAGCCAAAACATCCATTCACTCACTTCTACCCCTTCCTGAAGCTGTAATACAAGAGCCCATCTAAATCAACAGCTTTGCCATGCAAGCAGAGTCAGCTCTGCAAGGAGGATTCTGCATAACTCCTGGAAACCTGGGTAGAAGGTCTAAGTCTTGCAAAAAGCAAAAGTCTCTTCCAGTCCTTTTTGGACTCTGACTTCCTCATTGTATTGCAGTGAGCACAACTCACTGTAGGGAGAAGCCTTCCAGTGCCAAGGAAGAGGAGATGGCTGCTTGCCAAGGCTGCCAGCAAGTTCTGTGAACAAGCAGTTACTGATCCACTAAGGCTGGTCCCTTGTGTTTCTGCACACTGCTGCATCTGCTCAAGACATGACTTTGGAGCATGTATGTGTGGGGGAAGACGCTGCTGTTTTTGTACAGTTTCAATTGAGTTTTCTCAGCTTCCTGGAGCATGGGCTGCTGGTTCACTGCCAAAGACCACGAGGCTTAATTTCCCACCTTTGAATTTCTTTCCCCCTCAGGATCTTCCCATCTGCTGCATTTCATCTTGCCCAGGTAAAGTTATGTGTGCCAATATTCCCCTTCCAAAAATACTGCAGTGTTTGTTTTGGTTCCTCCAGATTGTGCTGGCTCTGACTCCACATACTGTGACTACTGACTCATGGTCCCACTGGTCACCTCTATCTGATTCCAAAATTTCCACCGTCTCCTGCTCTTTGCAGTTTTGCACGGACCCTTTTGCCTAAGAATACTTGGCAATATGTTAATATGGCTACTATAGAGATCTTGTTTTATATTTAGTAACATCACTCATAAGCACAGAATTTTTTCAGTAAAGAAGGTTTAAAAAAAAGTCTTCAGCTGTTTCTGTGGTTTTTTCTATGCATAGACTGCAGAGAAAAATATTCTGATGAGGCTTCATAAGCAAGAAAGCTGAACTAAATGATTTTTTTTATTTTGATTTTACAAGGTTACCAGACCTTTGAATTAAAAAATACCAGACACAATTTTATTTGCTAATATTTTTTAAATTATTGTGCCCAATGGAACCAAGAAGGGGAACACAAGACAGAGCAGAATTAGGTTTATCCTGAGTCCCCTTTACAGGGTGAAAAATAATGCCAAAGTTTATTGCATCTTTAAAGCAAGGAAAACACATTGTCCTCAGTTCTTCCTGGGAGTTTCTACATCTGCAAAAGGCCAAGGTAGCTGAGGACCTTAGTGGATCAGTTGTGGCTGACCAGCTTAAAATAGAAGCACTTTGACAAGCCTCATGTTATGGTTAAAAATGAGCGACATCCCTGTTCAGGGCAACAACAGCTCCAGCTCCCACTCAAGGCCTCCACGGGTGGGCAGCAGGGACTAAGCCTGCCTTGCCCAGCTGCTGGGGTGGATGGGCTAACAGCTCTGTCCATGCATATAGTATCCATGGGACCTTCACTGTATCCTTATCTGTTTCTGACCAGAGGATCAAAGCCCTTTAAATAAAACGAAAGACCCAGACTAAAACCCTTTCCCTTGGAAGGCAGCCAGGCCCTATTCTGCTCACCCATTCCTCGTTTAGCTTCGGGCTGGCCTTTTTGCATATGTTTATTTTTCAACCCCTCTCTCCCAGAACAGGACTTAGGAGCCCTGCAGACAGCTGGTGAGGCTTAGCAGCCACCTGGGCCAAATACAGCCCACCTGCTCCCTTGGCCCGGCCCTCGGCCCCGCACGATGTCCACATCCAGGTCCGGACGTCACTTCCCCCCTGCACGGCACAGGACTGTCAGCCCTGTGCTCTTGCCACCCTGTTCTCCTGCCTCTCACTGGTTGCCCTCCAGATGGTGGTGTTTTGACGGTACCTGAATACAGATTGAGCACAGCAGGTGCCAGAGCTTTGGGTAATTGCACCCTAAGGCTATGAAATTCTCTGACAGCAAATCACCCAGGCAAATGCAGGCTGCAACGTTTCTCCCTGCTGAAGCATGTCAAGCAGTGCAGTTGGCGTTTGTGCCCTTTGGATCCAACGGCACTGTGTAAACCCAGGAGGGGAAAAGCTGTTTTATGAAGACGTCTGCTGCCTTTTCAGCTGCCAGAGAATACATGGATCAGGATTCTTCTCTCTCCCCTCCATTCACTTCCAGCTCTTTCTTCGGTCATAGTTTTGCTCAGAATGAACTGCAATTCGGATGTCAGTGGCAACTATTGCCCATGTCAGGTCTAGCCAGGTTTCAAGCAGAGTAAAGCTGTGTTGCTGAATGTTATAGACTTTTTTTATCTCCACGTGGGGGGAAAGGGGAGAGGAAGAGAGAGGTCCATAGAGTTCTGGCTCCCAAGTGAAGACAAGTTCTTGTGATCAATCCTCAGCTGATATGCTTAATTAACTTTGTGTCATCATTGTTTACCGTGTTTCTTTGCCTCTGGGTTTAGTAAGGATCAGAGCCAACATACCATCCCTATGAAGAGTAAATGCTTTGCCGGTAGCTTGACCCAGATTGCCTGCAACGGATTTGCAGGTATTTTCTTGAGTATTTTCTGTGCTGCTGGTAGAGGTGAACACTTCTAGGTCAGCAAAGCTGTATCATCAGACTGTATCTCCTGGTATTTCCTTCCCTGTCAGAAACTGTATTGATATCTGTGAGGTAAAGATACTGGAAGAGGACTGGTGAGGATAGAGGAACTGAGACATATAAGCTGGGACCTGGGAAGAGTATGGTGATATATTCATTAACACAGAGTTTAGGTGTCTCCTCTGGGATTAGTGTCCAAGGGGCTAACAGATGAAGTGCCTTTAACAGTTGCTTGAGTAATGGCTATCATTCTACAAGGCTGTTTTAGGACATAGGCTGTATTTCTGCCTATGAAATGACAGCACTGCCAAGGCTTCACAACAAAACCAGAAGGATGTGACAGTCATGTCTGTCAAACGTTTCCAATATACCAGCTGGACATTGGGTTTTGCTCTAAATATTTTCTCTGCATTTGTCAGGAAATAAGTTTGTGTCCTCAGCTTCAATGTGTGTCACAGAGCAGGTTTGCTGGAGCTACATCAAGAGCATACTGTTTGAATAGTCTTATGGACAATTCATGTCACTTCTCCATTTTTCTGCTTTCTGTCCCTGGTCACCTAGGGAGCAGCAGGAGCTTCTGCTGTGACTGTGCTCGGGTCCATGCCCAAAGGGGGCTGCATGTGCTGTACCTCTCTATGGAGTCAGATGAGCCTGGTGTGTGTGTGGCTGCACCAGGCCATGTCCTGCTGCAGGTGGGATTCAGCTCCAGGATGGGCTGATCTCCAGCCCTGGGAAGTCAGTGACCTTTCGGTTTGTCTCAGTTTTTTTAGTCAGCCTTTCTATACACACAGAGGGGAAGAGAAATCCAAGGGAAGCAGATAACTGTAGAAAGTGCCACAGAGCCTGCCTCACAGACTTGGAGAAGAAAATGACACAGATTCTTATTCAGACACGTATATGGGGTGTGGAGATTCATTTGCCACCCTTAGGAGGTCAAAGGAAGCTAAACTAACACTGCAGACATTCATATTTGTGGCACTAGGTAGCCCAGTGATTCTGGACTCCGAAGATATGGGTAGGCCAGCAAAGTCCCTGGAGTTTTAATCTTTTCCCTCACTCCATCTGCAGTTAGGGATTAATCTCCATACTGTAGCTTTCTCATCTAGGAACCAGAAATATTATTCACCAATCTCAGAAGAGTTTTTGTGAGGATTAACAAGGATTTGGAGTGAGGTATAAGGGCCTCTATATGACCTAAGTTTGGGTTTTATATGACATAAAGCTGGCCTTACCATATGCTCCCATTTGAAATATTGGTATTGCAGCCATGATGGTTTGGAACCAAGTTCTTTCCCTCATTGTTTTTCTTGCTGTGAAGGCTGAGAGACTGTAACATTGTCGTGATCTTGGCCTCCCCCTGAGCCAAAGGAATTTGCTTGTACTATAAACTCGTACGCAGAAGAATGCAACATGCTCAGTGCACAAGCATCAGTGGTTTGGCAGCAAAATTACACTCTGATGGTTTGGTTTGGTTTGGTTTCATTTGACTTGCACAGAGAGAAATTTGGAATTGTGGAAGAAGCTCTGCATCTGAACGCTTTTGGTGAATAATTAGTTTTGAAGTGGCTGCCTACACTGCAGCATCTGGGAGTGCCTTCCCTTCCACATAGTTGTCCCAGCAGTGTCTTGACCCCACACCGGGTCAAGGATGGGCACATTCTTGCCCTTCTGCTCCTATATTCTTTAATTTCCACACCAAATAAACTCACATGCACTTTTCAAACAGAAGCCACAGCTCGCTCTGCCAGGGTGCCAGCCTAAGTGGCTGAAACAGCAGGTCTCAGATGCATGTAGCAGCTCACACTGAAAGATAAATCTTGACATGTCTCTTGCAATAACTATACTGAGGTTACCAAGCTATGAGCCTTCCCACTGCTGTCTTAAAGCTGGGCCACTGGGGTCCTCCCTGACATACACCTCAGGGGACTTCACAGCCAGTGCAGAGAAGAGACAAGCCCTTGAAATGACCCTAGTGTCACTGAGATCCTAAGCACGAATATCTGTGTGTGTGTGTGCTCAGGCAGCCATGGACAATTTGTTTTTCTTCTACCTTAATACAAACGTAAGAAGTAAATGCAGCCTTTTTAATGACTGAAAGATTTGAGAAGAAGGTGCTGCCAGACAAGCTGGCCCAAATTGCCTTGGTGCAACTACAGAGCTGTGGAGGAGGGGGCTCGCTCACATTTTCTTCCTGGGACCTCTTCCATAGTCCTTTGGCAAATCCTTCACTGTGTAAAGGCTCTCTCTTCCTGCAAATCCTAATGTATTGCAGTAACAGTAATCTATCATGTAGATTTTGTGGATCACTTATATAAATTACAGTGAAACATCAGTCCTGACTGTGGCTTAAAATAGACACAAGGGCAACAATACAGCGGCAGTAGTAAAAGAAACAACAACAGCACTAATAATAATGAATTGATAAAAGAATATATCCATTAAAGTCTCTCCTCTCTACACATATGTGATAATAAAAGTATTCTTAGCTTGAAAATTATTTAATATAAGATTATATTTATTCTTTATGGCTTCAGAAATATCAGTAAGGTTTACGGAGTCCTACACTGTTTTAAGACACAGAAATATCACAGTTTTTCTTCAGAGACATCAGGTTGCTTTTAAATGCAAAGAGGCAATCAGATTTGTATTCTTCATTTTGCTGATGATTCTCTATGTTAGCACATCATCCTGTAGAGGAAAACACCTTTTTAATAATGTAGTGTATTAGACATTTCCACATTGTGGTGACTATATTTAGAACTCTCATCTTTCTGGACAAGCTGAATCTCCTGGAGAGCTGGGCCTAACTGATCTATGCTCAAAACAAAACACTGGATCTTGTGTGGATACACACAAGATAAGTTGTGTGGATATGTTGGATAGCTTGTTTAGCCAGTGCTGCTAAAAAACTTTTGCAAATGATTTCATTTACAAAGTGTTCTGCCTTTATTGCCTCTAAAACAGCAGCTGTCTATCTTTCTTTTGCCTTTCCCCAGTGAAGCCTTTCCAAAATTTCTATTGGATGTGCACTAGGCTCATTTCTCGTCTGCTTTCTGACTGAGGCTCTTTTCTGAAAAGGAAGGGAAATCCACATGGGACAAGTGGCAGCATTCACGAGGGAACACTACTACAAGCAATTGGATCTTCCAGAAGTCTCTCAAAATAGAAATATTCCAGAATTACTTGCATTTTCCAGTTCCCAGAAAAACTTTAGAATAACTGCTAAGTGGAACTAAACTAACAATCAAAAAAAAAAAAAAAAACCCCACCATCTCTATCCAAATGCAATGCTTGATGTAAAGAACTGGAGATGTTATTGACTACATATGTGCATTTTCTTTTCCTTTGGTTCTTTTGTAAAATTAACTGGGTTTGTACTAGCTCAGCCAAGATAACGTATTGCTTTGAAATCATTCCTAAATATTTTCAAGATATTTTCTCTAATTCAAAGAGCTAACATTCTTGAATTGTCACTGAGCCAAGATGGAGTGGTTCATTAAGAATAGCTGACAAGCATTTGGATGGAAGAAGTCAGGCTAATAATAGTACATGCTTTCAGTTCAAGGCAGAATTCTGAAGCATAGAAATTCAATACTGATGACGATGTAAACCCTTAACTTAAAACAAGGGCACATGTTAGGGGTAGAGACAACCACAATAACGAAGGGAGGCTACCTCTGCCCTATGCATGTGGAGCAAGTGTGTACTAGAAGTTGCTGATGGCATGTCTTCAGATCCTTACTTTTTATTGCTTAATGTGTGCTTGCTTATAGTTAAAGCACAGTAGAGAGACTTGGTTGAAGTATCAGACTTGGTTAATAACTCCTTTGCTCTGCTAAACTATTGTTAACAATATGCACTAAGTAATCTTTAATGGCTGAATGCTATAGAAGGATACAGTCACCCCTAACTATAATTGCAGGTAGGTAGACTGAGGAAAGCCTGTATAGTGATAGGCAATATGAGCATTTGAGCCAGGTCTAGAAATTACAAGCACTTGGTTCATACAATCAGATTCAGATATCTTGGAGTAAGATTCATGTGACTTAACTGTGTTTGAGCTGTAGGTGTTCACTCCTGAGCTAATTTTCTTTCTTGCTTTTAAAGAGAAATAGGCTTTTCAAGGGCTTGATTCTAATTTAGGTGCTTACTTTAGGCTGAGAGGAATTGATCCCTGATCTATCCTCTGTGGCAGAGTATATTTCTGCCTCACAAAGGCAACCTAAAATGATTATGTTATCAGCTGAACCCTGCACCTCGTCACTGCTCTTTCACCTGTATGCATGAACAAAACAAAGCCAGGCCATGTCCCCCCACTCAAACACATGATTGCACATACTATTTGTTAGCAGGCTTTGTGGTATGATTTTGGTGCATGCCAGCCAAGAGTCTCATGGACTGTGCCCAGGCACAGTTCTAGCATTAGCGTGGGTGAAGGGCCATTCCCACTGGACAGGCTGAAATGGTGCTAAGAGAGGCTAAGTGGAGCAAAGACCTTTACCTATATGGACATGGGCATACCAGGTCACTTGGCCTCAGGGATCAGGTATGGTTCTGGCAGGTTTCACTTATGGGCCTAGACATAGCATTTTACGTACTTAGGTTTCTTGAAAATACAGATAAAATCCTAGCCTCCATTTTCTTGGGACTGATATGCTAAACTGTATTTCTATGTATGAGGGGCTTTTCAGATCGTGTCACAGACTTGTCTAAGAAAAATAGTGACCCGGTGTCCTTTCCTAAACTCCCCATTACCTGAGTGGTGTGGAGTGTAGATGCTGCCAGATGGCTTCCCACTGTTGCGCTGAATATTTATGGTACACAGATGGAGCACCACAGTGGATCAGACCACTGATCTCTCTAGATCATCTCTAGTCTTGGCTTCAACATGGAAACAATTTGGTGCTTCAGTAGGTGGAATAAAATCCTTGAAATGGGCAAATGAACATTGTCTCCCTTCACAGGGGTCTCATGTGCACTAATCTCTTAAGATCAGTCAACAGCTTCAGTTCTGAAGGATGATGCTCAATATACCTTACAAATGTTCCAGTGTAACTTATTTGGACAGGTCTGGCTATTCCTGCTCTCCAGGTACATTGGATTCTTTCAAGAATACTGGCCTCAGAAAATGCCCACGGCAGGTCTTTTCCATGAAGCATGAAGAAGCATATTTGAATTTCTCACCTTTTATTTTCATTGACCCCCTTGTCCTTGCCTTGTGAGGCAGTAGAAATAGGAGCTCTGGCACTGTGTCGTTCATTACACTCTATCTTTTTATCTGGTGCTGGGGCATAATTTGAGGTCAGCAAGAGCTGCAAATCAGGATCTGTGACCTTTTCTCGTGCCTGTGAGGGACTGTGGGCCAAATCCATAAGCGTGTGATCTTCTGTTCTACATGATCAGTTCAATCAAATTTCCACATATAGACCATTGACTTTTAGATCTGCAGTTGCTTGGATCACTTCTAGAGCCCAATTTTAAAATGCATGCAACATCTACTACTTCACAGTTCTCTGGAAAAGTGGCTGCTTTTTTTGTTACAAATGCAGTCAACAGTTCAGCTACTGCATGTGTGAGCATCCGTGAAAGGAGCTTGAGGGACAAATCATCTGGGCTTGGTTATAAATAGTATGTAAATACCGAGTTTATTCTAGCACCTGTTCTTCTGTCACCTCTTTCTATGGGAGTATCTCATCATGGCTATCAGAAAAGACAGGCAGGAAACTGCTCAGCATCCTGGTGGTTAAAACTGAGGCAGACAGCCATCTTGATTCTCATCGTTCTCATCCTTTTAATTGCTCCTTCCTATCCACTGGAGTCACTGATTCTGCGTGGGTTTCTTGCTTCACTTATACTTTGTCTCTAATTGATATTTACTCTTTGCACTTACAACCTATTTGCTGTTTGAACTTCACTTTGCCTCTCACAATTTAAGCTACTGTAATTTATGCTCCTGTTTGTTGGCCTAACTGGCACAAGAGTTCCACATTAGAAGAAATTTCGTTGGGCTTACGTAGCAGCACAAGCCTTTATGTGAAAAGCAGTTTGCATTCTCCAGTATGAAAGGTGCTGTGTAAAATGAAGGATGGTGTGCAAGAACTTTAAATAATCTGCCCAAGGCTTGATGTTATAATGACATGCTCCTTTAAAGATCTTAAAATCTTTCTTCTGCTTGCTTTTGTGCCTGCATTAATCATGCTTTCTTAATGACAATAGGAGTCACTAAGGAACACATATCTGGTATTCCTTTTTCAAGCTATATATCCTTTTAATGACTCCCATGATACAGCAAGAGATTTCCCATTCATTATTTTGCAGCACATGTTTTGCACTGCCATGATGTAGCTAATTAGCTGCTGACATATTCAGATTTCACATCTGCAGCTTTATTACCAGAATGAAAGCCACATGAATCTTCATTTTTTGGTGTTTTGGGGTGTTTTTCTTTTAATATGAGACCTCTGGACCTTCCAGATATTCTTTTTTAGCTTATTCTCCACAGCTCTGGGTAAGCAATAATTGCCTGATGTCTGGAAAATTCAGATGTATACCACCTGTCACAGCATCTATTAGTCATCACTATGTTTCTCTGTCACAGCTTCATCAGTGCTAGGTGACTATAGCCAAGGTAAATAGAAAATGTAACTGGAGAAGTAGAACACAATGTAGTGTTTGTTAATTTGGTCTTTTTTGAAGATCACTCTGTCAGTGGTCATGCCAAGTATGGGCATTTTGTTCTTTTCTTTTGCCCACTTACCACTCTCAATGTTATGAAGGACTTTAACCCAAACATTTACATTTCAGCTAGCTATGGCCATTTGCAATTGTTTTCAAGCTAACACACACAATGAGCTGCTTGGCAGAAAGACTAGACAATAAGTTTATTTTAAATAAAGTGCTTTATACCTCTATATTTTTAGAGAATTATGCTCCTCGCTGTCTTAATCTGTGCCAGTAAACCATGTGAAAACCTGCATCTTGATCCATCCTTTGTAGGTTCTGTCCTCTGAAGTTATTCCAGATATAAGGCTCATTGAGCTTATGCTAACTCAAGATAGAAGGAAAATGTGTGTCATCCTGAAGTTGATGGCAAAGTTCCTGTTGATGTCAAGAGGGCCAGGATTTTACCCAAAGAGATTTGTCATTGGTTTCATTGGAGAAGTGACAACATGGACTGCTCTGATAAGATTCTCACTTAGTCAGTGCCAAAGCATCCACCCACTCTATGTCCAAACAAGACAAAAATCCAGATGGCGTCACATCACATTGCCATCCAGATCTATTTCTAAAGAGTTTTAGAGCCAAATTTGATCAATATGTGTAAAATGTTTGACTCTAAATTTTCTGTAGCACTTTAGTAGGCAGTTCCTAGGATAGATGCTATGGTTAACAGGACGTGCATAACCACTATCCTCAGCTGAAGCAATCAGATGAGAGAGTCGGTAGGATCCCTCCCTACCTCCTGGTTTGGGTGGGAGACATCATAGGTAAGTAGAACAGGAAAGTCTAGTATCTACATTTGAGAAAGAAAATCTTCCTCTCTTTCCTCCACCGTGTCTCACTATTGAAGTGTGTATCCTATAAGTGTGTAGTTTTCTGAACCAGAGAAAGTCTGCTCTTAAGGAAGCTAGGGCCTGCCTAAGCCTGTCGCTGGACAGAAACAGAAACAAGAGCTTAGGTAAGTCACTGGCTGGTAAGAACTAGGTTCAAGTCCTTCAGCTCCTTGAAGCAAGGCCTAAAAGCGAACCCAGGGGAGTTTGATCAGAAGTTCAAGGCTGAGAAGTTCTGGGGCAGCAGAGATGTAGGTCTGACTTTATACCACATCTTTATTGTCTCTGGAAGAAAATATATATTCCTCTGAGTAGAGGGATAAGTCTGGAGACCTTTCAGACCAATGTTGATTTTGCTTTGTTGTTTAATGAAATCTAAACACAATTACAATTGAATTACAATTGATTTGAATCGAACATGGGGTTTTAAAAGATAAAAGTGAATAGGTTTTGTTTGAAATTTGTAGTCCTGATGAAAACCTACATGTATTTTTTTCAGTCTCATTATATTTTATTATGACATAGAAGAAAATAAAGAGGTCTTCCTGGAACTTCATTTTAACTCATATAAATTACCATAAGGAACTTCATGGACCACATCCTGCTTTACCTTAATCTGGAGCAAATCCAAAGCAACTCCATTCATTCTAATTGAGCTCCTTTAAAGGAGATCAGACTCAGCCTTCCAGCACTAGTGTTTAAACTGCAGTCAAAGCAAATTCGAACTCCACTGAAAGCTTCAGTGTTACTGGAAATTTTCCTTATCTTTTGTTGTCTGTGTGCAAAATAGATCTCTGTGTTTCCAACCATTAATCATTTCTATTTTGTAAGAATGCTCTGCATGTAATTACATATTTTAACCACTTTTTGGAAGTAAATCGTAATATTTACTATTAAGACGTGGTGTATGCTAAGGATGCTCATGTGTATATGTTAAATCTGTTATAGCTGTGTTGCTGTTAATACTCTTGGAACTGTCTGCAGCATCTTTTTGTAACACTTATGGCTAGAGGGATGGAAAGTCCTCTATTGGCTAAAGCAATACATCTTTCAGCTTTGGATACTGGCCAAAGGCTACATACTCAGGTGATTAATATGTTAGTTACATATTTAGAAGGTAGAAAATTCCCCTTCTGCTGAGCTTGTTCTCTTGCTGATGTTACTGTTTTCCATCTCTATGACTGTTGATTATGGTTTTCCATTTTTCTATAGCAAAAACAAAACAAAACAAAACATTACTCAGACATATCACCACGTATTTAATACAGCCAAATTATCTTAAGTAGGATAGGTCTGTCATTTTATTACACTTTGGGAACATGGCAGTCCTGTTACACGCTAGAGAGGCATTTCATATAATAGCTTTGAAGTAAGATTTTCAGAAACAAGCAAAGACTTCCCACATTCCATCTCTCATGCTTTTGCTGATGAGCAAACCTTCCCTTAAAACTCCCACACCCTTAAAATCTCTAAAGAAGTGAGGGAACCAAAATCGTTATTGCAAACATCTGGCCTGATTGCTTGGAGGGCTGCACTTGCTCCTTTTTATCAGTAACATGCATCCAAATCTCAGCTGGGCATATAGTATATTTTTTTACCAGCAGTCCCAGTTACTACCAGACCCTAGCCTTGTCTTACCTTATATCTATCTGCAGACACTTCATGGACAGAAGTGTGACCCATATAAGCTTGTGCTTCCTATTTGCCACACAGATACTTATTTTTTATTCTGAGGACTTAGAATGTTACCACTATGCAAAAAAGTTTCTTCTCATATCACTCATGAGCTGCTACAGTTTTTTTTTTTTTAGCAGGGAGAAGGCTCAATATTTTTGGTAGACTCAGTTATTTTAGAATAAGCTTGCTTAACATTGTGTGTGATTGCTTTGTTTTGGTAAAATATGTATTAACACTTATCATTTAAAGCTTTGAAGAGACATTTTTTCAATAGCCTAGGTCTTTCCATATTTTGGAAACAAATGATCAGAAATGTCTTTTGCTCATTTTCTTATTTCTGATCTGTTGGGGTGGAAGTAATATTGCTTACCTTCATATGCACACATACACACCTCAACTGGTTGTTTAGAGGTTCTGTATAGTCTGTGGAGAGTAATGGGTACATCAAGGTCATGAGTCATCTGATGACCATGCTTAGGTAGGTCAGTTCCTCTTCTTTGACTATGAAGGGAATCTAGAAGGACTAGCACAGAGAGAGACATCCACCTTATAGACCTCTGAAGTCTGGTGAGATGGATCTCACATTTGTTCTTCTCTTCACTTTTACCCTTGCAGGTCTTTACCACCTGCCATTATTACTAGATAGCAATCCAGATAACTGTGGCCTGCTCTGTTCCTGGTTATGATTGCGATAGGAAAGTTAACAGGACCAGGGCAGGGCAGGAATGCTGGCATATGAACATCTGTGTTGTTAATGAATAACGCACTCCCCAGCCCAAGGCTAGCCCTACCAAGTAGCACTCTCCCAAGCAATTTTAAGACACATCTCAGGAAACGGCATGGGCCAAGGATTGTTCCCAACAGTTAGAGCCGGTGACACCTTTTGGTTTGGGAAGGGAAGAAACTGTAGCCTTATGCATACTAACTGTGTCATCCCACTTGTCATCGTGGCCAGAGAATAGATCTGGCAGTATTTTATTTACTAGTATACATGTAGCCCTTTGTCTCATCCTGTAAGTATAAATGTACTTGTTCAGTGCAATCATTAGACAGCAGCTCTAACACAATGTTTTATCCATTACATCTTATCAGGCTGAATACTTCTTTTCCTCACTTGTTTTTTTATTTTCATATGTGAAATGTTTTGGATTAGGTAGATATTTGCTGACATCTCTGTAGGAGGTGGCAAATGGTTAACCTTAAATATCAAGACAATTATTTTTGCTTATGGAACACTATCTGATGTCTGTTGCAGCACAGCAGCACTGTTTTTCTGTAGGAGTATTGTCACTTTTGATAAGCACCCTAGTAATTTATTTTTCAGTATGACATCTGTGTCTTTTCTTTCATACATTGGGTTTATATAACATATGCACAAGCATGATTTATCTATATTCTATGTTTTGAGGGAAAGCAAGTGTCTGACTATGTTTTTTTAGCTTGTTCTTTATTCATATCTTTAAAAAATTTTCCTCTTTCATGAAGGGAGAGTTCTTTAGCATCTAGCTTTTTACTGATTTGCTATTTATCCTTTTTTTTCCCCATGTCTTCTGATATAACTGGACTTCAGTAATAGGAAATCAGATTGAAGGACTATGAGAAGATGTGCTGTCTGTCAGCACTTAAAAAATCTAGATCTGGACCATTGTCTAATTTTTCCAGAACTCTCAGAAGCTCCTTCCAGGGCCTTGAAGATGAATTGACAGCCTAAAATCCTTGGATGAAATGACAGAGGGTCAGAGAAACATTGAGCAAAATCCAAACCCTTGTCAAACTGACTGGGCTGGATCTGGGTCACATTAACAATGTTTGACAAGTTAGACATACTCTGAATGGTCAAGTTCCAAGATATTTTAGTCCATCAAAACAGTCACTGTTTTGGGCACAAGATCCAGTGTTAGGACCTCATACTTTGTCCATAAACTACCATAAGGATAGTCCTGAGCCCTTAGTGATGTGTCTCTGCACAAACCCAGTGCAGTGCAGTGCAGTGCAGTGTGATAGCAAGTTCTCATTTCTTGGTACACATCTTGACCTGCAGGAGAGCCAGTTTTCTTCCACTTTCCTCTCTCTGTTTATTACAGCAATTTCATTAAATGCAGCAAAACACTATCTGGATATACAATTAAATAGGTCAACTTGTCTGAAAAAGCTGCTGAGTTCCTAGTGATAGGAAACTATAATCACTATTCATGAGTCTTGCAGTATCACTCAAAGGGCTTATTTAGATCAGACAGATCTGTTCTACTACCTCCTCTACAAAGACATACAAAACACTTCTCCCAAAGACTTTGCAACTAGGATTTAAAGTAGGCACAAGATATTAATGTAGCAAAGTAATGGAAGGTGTAAGGAAGGAGAGAGGAAAAGTATTGGTGAGGTGCTTGAGAGACCACTTAGTAGAACCTTTTAAATGTATTGCCTTTCACTTTTTGTGATCTAATGCAGAAAGCCAAACTGTGCTGATACAATCTGCCTTTTGTGGAGGGCAATTCACAGAAAACAGGCATGATAGTCTCTAATTTCTTGATCCAGGTAGGTACCAGTCTTTCCTGGTAGCAGTTTATGACTCTCCAGGCTTTACACATGGTGGCTGATCTGGGCTGCTGCCCTTCCCAGGAGAGGAAGAGGAGAAACACTGGGGGGAGAAACACTACTGACTTGTTCCTGTGTGCCTGGCCTGTTGGACAGGAAGACTGTGGGGGCCTATGGGAGGGCATCCTTTTTCCTCCTATCACTCATGGGCAGGCCAGGAAGCCTGGATGCATGAAGTCTCCGAACTTTTTAAATTTCTGATGTACTCCTGATTAATCAGTACAGCCTTTGATCATCAACAGTGAGGATGATGATAAAGAAAGTGGATATTAAGTACTGTTTGAGTTGCAAACGGTGCTTCTCAAAAGCAAATAGCCATATATGTAGCTCATATGTTAAAGAAGCTGTGAAAACTTGGAAATAATGCAGAGAATAGTGACAAAAGCTTTTGAAGATTAGAGAAATGCCTTATAATGACAAACATAAGGACATCCCTTTATTCATTACATACAGCACCAAGATGCAACCTACATTCCATTTTGACAAGAAAATATTCAAGTTATTATTATTTTTCTTAACCTGTCGGAGAAAGACATGATAAAAAACAATCTCTGGCTGTTAATACCAATCAAATTCAAGTTAGGGATAAAACATGAATTTTCAGCAACAAAAATGATTAACTGCTAGAACAAAGTAACATGAAAGCATCTGATTTGACATCTTCAGGGATGTTTTGCTTTAAGGTTAGCCTGTGTGATGGGTTTGTCAGAGTCCAATACTCTCTGACCAGGTTCTTTTAGATATTCCAAGCATGGAGGATGTAATGTTTATTCTCAAATTTACATATCTGAAGACATTTGAAGTTACAAGATTTTTGATTTAGCTGAGTGATACAGCAAAATACGAAAGCACAATACAAGTGTAAGTTACACTTAGTAAAATACAGCAATTGCAATATACAGTTCAATCACAATACAAATTGCTGCTGTCTATAATATGCTCGCTGTCATGATGCTGGGTGTCCCCACTCACTGGGAAGAAATATGTGAGCTGCGACCATCTCAAGCCCATTACCCTCTTTGAAATTCTTTTGTTAGTTGTTTAGTTTTTACACTCTGTGTTGGGCTGAACCACATATACGCTTTGCCCTCCCCCCCATTCTGGTCTGGCTAACTTAAGGAGACATTCACACTCTTTTGCGGAACTCCTTGTGGAGAAACATTTACACCACCAGTTGATTCATTCAACTGACATAGCTGTTTATCTAAAACAAAAGCCACCCTCTGGTCCCCCTTGTGTGGAGATAAAGTCAGCTTTCTTGCAACAGCTGTGGGCCGTCACACCGTGCATTCATCCCTGAGCTTCATGACCCCCATCATGGGGGGCCCTTGCCAGCCTCCTCCAAACTTTCTTCCATTGTAGGAGTTTATCGGTCAGCCACAGGACTCCACAGAGGGGTAAGTGGGGGACCACTGTGCCTTGCTCAGGAGGTTTGGCTGCATCAGCTACTACTAGGTTCCTTCTAGTCTCACCATCTAAGACCCTGGTAAGGTTGCCTGACATGAAGAGGAGAACAGCTGGATCTGATGGGAGGGAGGCTGATCTATACTGAAAGTGATCACAAGTGTCCGTAGTATATTCAGGGAGATGTTATGCACTTATCCTCCTCTTCCTCAGTGGGGAGGAGGAAGGAACAGGACAAGAAGTTCTTTTGTGCGGATACTAGCTGTGCTACGGGAACAGGTGTGATTTCAGTGTTGTTATTCTTCAGTATTACTTACCAGGATGCGAGGACCTACCGTTAAAGCATGTTTCCTGGTATGTATGAGAACTGTAAACAATTCAACAGATATTTTAGGGGTATCAGATGTTGATAAGACACACCCAGTCCCACTCTAAGTCCTACCAAGCTATGACTGGCATCCTGTGGAGTAATTCCAGATTTATATTTTGAGAAGTATGGCTCTCTTTCTGCATTTTAAATACCAAGCGCATACAAAGCCACAAGTACAAATTATGTGTGCTGCAAACCTGATTGCTGAATCAAAAAAAAAAAAAAAAAAAAAAGCCCCAAACACAACCAACTCATTGCCAAAAGCAATTTTCCAGTATATGTTTGATACATTGTACAACAGACCCTCTGCCAATAATACTCAGCATACTCGGAAAGTGATATAAATGTCTGATAACAGCTATAAACATGAAGCACTATGCAATAAAGACCAGAACTCTGCTAACAAACCAGCTGAGAACAGCCCAAACAGGTGTCGAGAGAGGTCATGACTTGTCATTCGTGAAATTATGCTGTACATCAGAGACAGAGGGTGGCAGGTGAGTCCAGTGTACTGTGTTTGAAGTGCATAGAGGGGAGTATCTTAAAATTCTGATAGATAAAACTAATAAAGAAATGGTGTTTTGAGGCAATTGAAAGGATTTATAATTTCTACACACTTAGCAATTGAATTGAGTTGTGGCTGGTAGGAAGGGGATGAATACTGTCTTGATTTAAGAATTTCTTTAATGTTCTTTTCCTTGCTGGTATTCCCTGAAGTAAGTGAAATTAGAACAGTTCAGATATCATAGGAGGTGAAAGGAGAATCATGTTCTTTCCATCTGCATAGATGGATAGACTCCACTAAGACCCATATCAATTTGGGGTATTTACCACAGATCTTTTCCTCTTCAAAGCATCTCATGTTCAAATAATGAAGCCCTGCAGCACTACTGTGGGGTGCTGAGTAAATAGCGTTATCCACATTTCTCGGATAGTGGGTGAGCCAGATATAGGTGTAGGCTTGATCATAGCCAGAAGGTCAACATAAAAACTAAGATTAGGTTATCAAAGCTCCTTGTTTTCAATCTTCCCCTCAAATTTCTGCCCAGTATTTTTCAGCAGCTGTTGCCTGCTGTATAAAGGGTTGTTATGGAGAAGGTGTCTTAGGAAGTTTAGTGAGTGCCTTGTCCTTGAGTGGAACCAATGACTTGGCCCCTAGAAGTCTTCCAAAAGGAGTGTGGATTGCAGGATACACACGAGCATCCACAAGCAAACAGCACTTGCTGTTTGTGTTGAATGGGTGGCTTCTCTATGATTTTTAACTTAATCTGAAATTGTGCTGAATAATTAGACTCCTTTTCATTCCAAATGCCTCAAACTCTGGTGTCTATATCCTATTGCCAGAAATACCAAAAATGAAGATGATGTTCTGGAAGAATTAATGCATGGTCAAGATTATGATTTCATTGTCATAATAGAGATCTGGTAGGATGGCACCCATGACTGAAATATTGGTGTAAAAGGCAAAGACAGGCAGAAGGAAAGAAGAAGAAACGTGGCTTCCTATATCTGAAATACTGAATGTAAGAGGCAGATAGTATAAAGGTAAAGATAGGAAGGGGAAAGAACATGATGAAGGCATTGTGGGAGATGTCTACTCTACACCACCAAACCAGGAGGACGGAGTTTATGGGCAACTAACTAACCGCTAGATTTTTGTGGTAATGAGGAATTTAACTACCCAGAAGTGCTGGGAAAGGAAAGCGGATGTTACACTGCTGATACCAGTGACAAAAGGGTAAGACCACGGTCTAGAATAAAAAGATCAAATCAGGTGGGTCTGGTATACCACATCCTAAGAAGATGAGGGGATCTCAGAGTTGCGAATGGCTACCTTGAGAGCTTGAGAAGGAGAGGTTCAGGAAATGAAGAATGGAAAAAGGCACATGTAGTGCCTGCCTTTAAAAAGAAAGAATGAAAAGAAGGGGGAGCTGGGGAACCATAAACTCGGGAAAAGCTCTTAAATAATTAAACTAACAATAAATCAAATAACTTTAAACCATAGTGGAGCCATTGAAAATTATGTCATATCAGTCTAATTTCCTTTTATGATAATTTTAATAGGGCTTTTGACACTGTCCCATGTCACACTTTCATAAGCAAGAATAAGGGAATATGGCCTAGGAAATACTACTGTAGGTTGGGATCAAAAATGGACAGCAAACTGTACACCATATTTATTAGTGGTTCACTATTAGGAAGGAAGGATGAATAGAGCTCTGCAGTGGTCCATCTCAGATCAGGGTCTGTTCAAAGTTTTCTTCAGTGTCCTGCGTAATGGACTAGAAAACAGGGCTATTACATTTTGTAAATGACAGGGAGTTGGGAAGAGATGCAAGGTTTGAGGAAGAGATTAATACTCAAAAAATCTTGACAAATAGGTTCAATGAACTAAAATAAATAGGATGGATGGATTGTAATAAGGACAAGTTACACATAGGCAATAAAAGGGACAAATCCTGGAGAGCGAACGGCAGGCAGCCGCCCTTCAAAAAGGGTCTGAGAGTCCTAGTGAACTGAAGCTGAAGTTTATTCAACAACATGATTGACAGAAATTCTATTCTATATATTTTTAATGACCGCTTTTAATCTTTTTTGTATGATACCAAAAAATCCCAAGTCTACAATTAGCCTTTCATTGCAGATGTGCACAGAACCACTCAGTCTTTTTAATGGATCCTATTCTCCAACATGCTGCCGAAATTGAGATCTTTGAAACATCATGTCAGAAGCTGCCTTCAAGTGGTATGGAACCAGGATGCTGGACACAAGTTTGAGGAAAATGAGGGCTTTGTGGGTGAGATGAGATTGTAGCTTTTAGTGAGAGTGTGCTTGGAAAGCATGTGTGGGCTCCAGCCTGATAGTTCAGCTACGAACAACTTACATCACCTGTGGGCTCTGTCTGTTTGGTAGACATTTCTTTCTGGTTTGTTGCAATATATGAGGTTTAGCTTCTACGAACAAGCCATTTCCATACTCTGTGGGAGAAACACTTTTCCTTTATTTTTTTCTTTGATTTTTTTCCTTTCTTAATTTCTTTTCTGTCAATAATCTACTGTAATTCAGATCAAAACAACAAGCAACTCAGTTGCACTGAGCCCTAGTCCTTTTCCACACAACCAATATTGATTTCTGTGAACGATCTCAATTGCTTTGTTCATTTCAGAAATATTTGTCTGCATGCAGTTTTTATTTGGTTTCATGTGAGCATGTATTAGCCAAGGTAACCTCGCCCCACAAGTCACCAACATGAAATTCAGCAAAATAAATCTGCAGTGCTTTTGGCTTTTTTAAAGCTGAGTGTTATTCATCTTGTTGAAAAAAATAAACTACAAAGACAATCAAAACCCCCAAAAACCTGCTTTGGCAAAACACTAATTTTCAACCTGGAATATAGCTCTTATTTCTCTAATGCAAAAACTGTAAAGAAGACAGCAGTGTTGTGGTGTACAGTGTCTCTAAAGACTAAGGGGACTTGCAGGGTTTTCACAGATTGTGGACTAAAATCATTCTGTCCCAAATCATATGCTCAGTCATTTGGATGTATTGGCTATTTCCATACTGTTCGTAAAGATATGCCTCCAGGTGGGCTGTTAGTCTGGAGCAGCTTCTGCTGCTCGGTGCCCAGCACTGGTGTGTGCTCCTGTCCCAGGTGAGCTGATGCAGTGTTTACCTGAAGTTGGTGACATGGCAATTTCTTCACCAATGCTTCTCTGTAAACAGCCTTCCATGACGAATTTTCAAAATTTTCCATCATAAATCCTCTGTCTCACTCCTGGCTGTTCCTGATGAAGAAGGACAAACATCCATTGTATATGTGAGTAAGCCCAAGGAGACGGAGTTTCGGTGAATGCTACTGGATGCAGCTCATCAGATAGGCTGTATTTTCCCTCTGGAGATACTCTGCTGCTCCCCCATGGCACAACATGCTCTGAAGAAATCTTTAATTTATCAGCAAAATAACAAGCGAATTCCTCACAGCTAGAGAGACTATCTGCAAATGGAAACAGTTGAACTGAACCAGCTGCACACCACCTGGAACATTTTTACTGCAGGAGTTTGTAGCAAAGGCAAAAAATTTCTTTTTGTATCTCTCTCAAAAATATCACAATAATAGTCCCACTGGCTGGATTCAGATAGAGTTTTGCACCAGTCGTTCTTCACTGGCCTTGTTTATTTGCTGTTGTTTTTTTTTTTTTCCTGTAAGGTGATGGTGAACTCCAGTATCCCCAGAGATAAAACTGGGGAAGAGAGTACTTACTGTCCAGGTACTCATGGACACTGCCTCTTTATGGTAGTCCACCCAGCTGTTAGTGGGATGGTTGGGGGAGCAGTGTGAACAGTGTGAACACAGTTTTCTGAGCTCTTCTTGTTCAATGATCTTTTTCACTTACATAGTCAAAACATGTTCTTTACCCCGAAGAGGAAAGACCATTCCAATCTCAGCCTGCAATTAGTTATATCTCAGTTGGTTCGAACAGAAAAAGCACAGCCCAGCATTTCTAGTTATGCCCTGCTTCACTGCCAGTGGGATTTCCTTCATTATAGGCTCCCCATTGGTGGAATTAGGATGTCTAGGAATCAAGACATGTTGACATTTGGAATGTTTCCCTGGAGAGTTATCTGGCATTTTCTTTCCAAATTAGGATGCTTAGCAAGCCTGGGACAGAAAAGCTAGAACTGCACCCGTTGGTACTGCAGATGTTATAAATACAAATGGATAGTCAAAGGTTGTTAATTTTTATGTGCATAAAATGCACACACAAGAGAAGAATATAAACTAACTATAAAACAGATGCATGACTTCCTCTAATGCTGAGCTCATAATATTATACTGAATGCTGAGAAGTTCTTCTCTGCCCCCCTTATTTATTTATTTGTTTTCTAAATGTTTGTGTGTAAATTCAGCCCTTATTAAAGCAACTGGTTGAAAGCACTGGCTGTAACAAGCCCTTGAAGAGGCCAGCTCTCCAAAAGCCTTCCTCTCAATAACTCTTGGAATGCATCTTTATTCAGATCTGAGATGTTCCTTCAATTCCAGTGGGACTTAATACATATCGTCCTTTAAAACAAAACAAACAACAAATCCCAGCAGTTCTCTTGGGACTGAATTAGTCTCTCAATTCTTTATGGAAAGGGAACATCAAGAAGTTCTACGTGGTTCTGAATACTGCAGATTTTCCACAGAAATGATTTTGCCAGACATAATGTTGTTTCAGCAAAATGATTGCTTTCCTGAGGAAGCCTGGCTTTCCTTGTTACACCCTTCTGCCTTCCTAATTTTCTTCAGAAAAAAACCCACGTTAAATATATTGGATTACTCAAAATTGGTTTGACTCAAAAATAAAACACTTTGATGCAAAGAAATACTTTGATGTGAGCAGTTCAAGGTTAAAGCACAGTGCAAGCCTGCTTTTTAACTGAGCTCTGTGTTGCACCATAGTCCGTAGTGCTATCTTGTAGTCAGCCTCTCATAGCCTCATCCAAGAGTGAGGATCTCGGGCACTGCAATTGCAACATGTAATTTGCACAGGGGCTCCTTTGGCAAATGCACTTCTATGTCACCTGAATTTTAAATTAAACCTCTCAATTTAGGGACAGCAGAACCTTTCATTTTTAATGTGTCAAAATGAATGCCTTAAAGATTTTTCAGATCTATGTTCAGAGCTTGCTCTACTTTTTTCAGCTTTTTGACCTGATTCAAGAGGAAAGAACGTGTTAGAACTTCCAGTGAAACAGAAATTCTGATTTTGTTCGGCTCTAGTTCAGCTCTGCTGTGCCTTCCCATTGCTGGCCAATCTCACTGTCCTTCTAGCAAAATTCCCACAGCCATCACTGGGAGTTTTTCTGAAACAAAGGCTGTAGGATTATGACCATGTAAGAAATATAAAAGTATAACATGAAATTACACTGCTATGTTGTGTTGAGCTGCAGTGTTTTATACAGAAGGCAGCATACCTACCCAGGGAACACAGAAAGTCTGAAATTTTATGTAGATGCCTTTCCAGAAAATATTCATTTGTTGAAGTGTGAACTCTAGAGCTCAATAATATTCACCTCATCTATCTGAGAAGAATAATTCTCTCTAAATCTAGAGTAAGGCAGGCCAAATCTATGCCTTCAGACTGATGCTGTTGGACAGACTACAGTGGTAGACTTCTTCTTCCTACATACCCCTGGATGAAATTTTAGTAGTTGGCCCATTGAGGTATTAGTTGCCTGAACAGAACTCTGAGATTTTGAAATTAAAAGGCAATAGGTATGGTTTCATCTCTAATACATAGATTAATTACAGTGCGAGGGCCATAGCAGAAGAGCACAGTTGGTAAATTACCTTGTTAATGAATGTGAGAGCGTAATAATGAGGCATGCTGTTACTTGTCATTTGTATTACACAATAGTTAGTGCCATATCCTGCAGTATTAAGTTTTCACTGAGGCAAAGTAACGTTTGATAATCTGGAGATGAATAATACTTGTAGCTCATTAAAAAGAAAATAAGAGTTGCACAGTTCCTCTCACGTCTGTCCTTATGCTTGACTAAAGGCTTCAAGTATTCTCTTTACTGCAAAGAATATGAATGGACATGGGTAAGGAAATCCAAATCCATGATTTGTGTATCTACTACATTTTGCATATAGCCCTTACTTTTTCATTTCTCATGTGGATTTCAGCAGAAATTTTGCCTGAATCAGACTAACAGAATTTGACTGAGTTTGTTATGATTTATCTTGCAGCATGAGAGGCAAGTTTTGTGTCTTTAAACATACATGGAATTTTATAAACACATGAGGGGAACACAGTTTTGGAAAGCAGAGGGGGCCAGCTGGTCTGCTGGTATGTGAAAGTGCTCCAGGAATGGCCCTCAGCACTTTCCATGACCGTAAACTTTTTTACACTTTCCTTAGGGTCCCAGTTATTGAAAAGTTTATGCATGTGAATTACTGTTTACACAGAGATTGGTGGCGATCAGTCAGATGAGCTGTGTTTGCAGAGTTACTCTGCTGTATATATCCAGATTGATATTCAAAATGTGTATCTGGAAGTATCAGTTTTCTCCCATTGCTGATAATTAATCTAGATTGCCCAACCTTTAAGTTGCTAAAGCTGGGTGAGATGAACCTGACTGTTAATATGGGGGTGGGGGTATGGTGGGTGGATATAAGATAGAACAGAGTGTAATCACAGACTACAGGACTTCCTCGAGTCAATCTGTGTTTCAGTTAAAAAACAAAAAAAAACAGAAAACAAAAAAACCCAAGCCTCAATTTAAAATTGCCAGCAGTAAAGAACCAATCACTACCCTTGATAAGTCATTCCATTGCTTAGTTACTCACAATTAAACATTGTACGTTAGCTTCACCCTCCAGCCATTAGATGCTTGCCTGATAGGGTGAGGCAAATATAATCAAAGGTTACATCTCCTGAGATCACATATAACCTGTGATAATATCACTGTTTGCCTTCTTTTCAATAGACTATATAGACAGAACTACTGGACCTTTTCCCTACCAGTTGAAACATTAGCTATTCTTAAAATTCTGGGAGGAATTTGTCTCATTTAACTCAAGCTATATAGTAAGTCAGTCAGCTCATCCAAGTTAAACACTGAGACTTCTACAGTGAGTGGAAAATAGGTATCAACATGAGTGTAATGAGTTGGCCTCTTAGGGTTTCTCTCTGTTACTCACTAGTGACAGAGCCTGCACGAGGCGTTTAAACTAGATGCCAAATGTTCAGATAGTTAAAGCTAGGTGAAACCAAATTTATTTAGTATGTCAAAACCACAATTTCTCATGATGCTTTGGCATCATGAAACTGAGAAAGGGTTCACAGAATTTTAACAAATTAACACAGAAATGTGCCAGTGGGCTTAGAGAAAGTCAGGGAAATTTCTGATCAAATGTAGCTGTTTTTTACTTTCCCCTCCAGAAAATTACAAGCATCAAAATAATCATAAAAAATAGCTTTATAATACAAGGTTTTGCTCAGCCGTAACCAGAACATCTCCACTGTGGCTCTATGCAGTTAAATATTCTATTTCAAGCTCTGGAGTTATTTTGTTTTATTTATTTGTTGGATAATACTAGGATTCTGATAACCAAGTTTATAGATGGATATAAAATCCTTCTGCTGCAGTTAATTTTCTTTTAATGTTACAAATAATAATTAAAAAAGACAGACTGCTTAATAAATCAGCAAGGTTCTTTCCTTTCATTTCAATGGGGAAGAAAAGTAATTCAAATGATAACGTCATGCCAGCTAGACTTCCACTGGAAGGGGCATCTTTCATGATGAGATAAAAGTGTCATTTCAATCACTGGCAAAGCTTTTGCTGTGGTCTCTACAAAAGAAGCTCTTATCTTATCACTGAACACAGCTGTAAGCTTTATAAATGTAGGCTGTGGCTGCCCAACTCTAGCTCCCATTGTTAAAGCTAGTGGTAGAAAATTGATATGCAAATGTCTGTACAGTTTCTTGTCCTTGGCCTAAGTATGGCAGCTTATCAGGAATTTAGTGATACTTAGAGATTACTTCCCAAACAGTTCTCTGTAACATGGATGAGAGGAACTCACATGCCCTATCACAGTTCTTGAATGTTGAGTGCAAGGCTTGTTTAAGCTCAGTGCTGTGGAAAACTTTGGGGTTAAAAGGAGCATACAGATAAGTATGAAGGCTCCTATACAGAGATAAGATTGCCTTCCTGTGCTTACTAGCCAGTCCTTAAGTTATGCATTGAGGCATTGCATTTGTTTGTTTTTCCTTAGTTCTGGAGACTGATGTTATACTGTTTGCCCACTCTGATCCCACCTCTTCTTCAGGGTCTCTCCTGTCCAGGAGACAGTCCTTCTTTGGCATGGTTGCAGTTCCTGTGTGTGGTAGAATGATGAATGCTAACTTCCCAAGAAAACCAGAGCAGCCTGTGTCTTCGCCCTGTCCTCATATCTGTTTCCCATTCCTGTCCTCATACCTAAATATACACCTGTTCTTTCCATGCTGGACCACAGCATGTCCTCAAAGTCACAGTCTGTCCTCCACTTCCCAGACAAGAAGGAAATCTTGTTGTGCAGCTTCTCTTCAGAGAGACAGTGCTCCTTTCCCAGTAATGTTTGCATCTTTTTAAGTCCAAGGCATAGCAGATCTTCTGATAAATGTATGCAGTACTCACATTTCAGTGATAATTTGTAAGGAAGCAGTGATTCCTATATGGAAGATACATCTTTCACTATCTGAATGAAACCTAATCTTAACCTGAAAATTCAGTTGGCTGTCAGCCTGACCTGAACTGTGTAACAGAGCAGTCTTTCAGGGAGATTCATCCCATTTCAGTTTAGCCATGTAGAAGTTAGGCATCTGATCTGTGGTAGTGATCTGGGTCTTTTCTCCAGGCCATGAATATATGTAGGCATTTCTAGAGGGCTGGGTGCCCCACTATCCTAGAGACTCTAATGTCTCTGGGATGAGACTCTTTAATGTCTCTAATGGGAAGAATTTGCCTGTGCTGTGCCTATGTATTTGCATGTCATGGAAGAACCTCATTTACTTACATGGGGTGGTGCTCAATTTCCAGTGGGGAAAATATTTCCAAAATGCCTAACTTCAAGTACTTAACGATAATGCCTAGAAGACTAGACTGTGATTCTCTAGAAGGTCATTTGGAATACCAGTCTCTTCTGAAAAGATCTCTGGAGAAACCCAACTCTCTCCCTTGATAATATGCATCTTATTTAGGCACACAGCATTATAGGCGTAGTCTCTTCAGTGTCTTGGTTATATGGCAACCTGGGCACAGTACCATTTGCCAGATTATATGGATAAAGACTTGTTTGGTTGGCAACTGAAGACACGAGTGCAGTGCACATTTTAGCTGTATATTTTCTTCTTTGATTTTATCCTGCTACAAGGCAGTACTGGTTTCTCAGACACGCAGCAGAGCTCTCTGCAGAACCTCTGCTATGGGCAATTAGGTACAAGCGGGAAGGAATCCAGCCTGACTGTAGCTTTCATGCTGCATTAGCAGGGCTAACAGTTTGAAAAATCACACAGTAACACCATGTGCCTAAACTGAACGCGGCAGCCAGCCATACCAGGACTCCAGACTGCTATAATGCTCATTAAAAAAAGCCAAACACACCATTTAGAGTAGAAAAGTCCTTTCATATGTAGGATAGTCTGAGAGGGAGCACCATTTTGCTGGGCAACATAACATTCCATTTCTTCCTGTCCGGGAGTAAAAGCTCTCTTACTGAGTATCACAGAGGTAACGTTTGCATTTTTGCACTGTGGAAGGGCTCATCTGTACCTTTGTCTTCCCAGTCGCAAGGTAGCGCTAAGCAATGGCAATGACATCCAGCAGTCTTCTGGTAGCAACTCCAGACTTGCAATCGCAGATTATTCATTGCACGCTTGACACTACATATCTTAGTCCACACATCCAAGGTGAACAGAAAATGGCTTTAGTATACTATGTAGTGATTGCATTCAAGTAAAGATGACGATAAGTATGAAGACTGTGGTAGAGTGGAGAGGCCCAAAGCAAGTCACAGTATTTCAAACTGCTGAAGGGGTCATATTTACTTTCTATTTCAGCTCACAGCATTAGGAGATGGAAATAGAAAATGCCCTGTGCAATAAATTCTTTTTTGCATGTGCATAACTTACCACTTCTAAGGCAACCATGATATCTAAAATAAGATTTATTCAGGTTCCAAGTTCAGAAAGTGGCTTTTTTTATAAGCATCTGTGGTCTTCAAAATCTATTAGAGAACAACCGTACTGCAAGGAATGTTGAAAGCAGATTTCCTACTTCATTAATATTTTCCTGTTTTGGAATTTTTCCCATCTTGCAGAGGGACTCCTGATGTGTTTTGGACTTGTTTCGCTTTGCATAACCAATTAAATATTCACTGACATAGGGACATTTCCCTTAACCCATATGTGTGCCTCAACCTCTAGGTTCCAGAGACAGCTGCTTTCTAACCTAATTAATATTACTTATTTCTTTATTTACAAAAAAACTGGAACTGCTCCAGGTGGAGAGAATGAAAAGAACATCAGAAATGGAGAGTGATTTTTGAAGAGGAACTATTGTATTGAATAATTACTGCCTATCCCTAGTCTATATCAAACCATAGTCCCAAATTTATGGAAAAAAAAATCGTATGTGTGCTTAGAATAAATATCAACCAGAAGGACATTTTTTCTTAAAATGATGGTTTTAGGAAAACCCATGGATTGCCACCAAATTATAGTAGAAAGAGTACTGCTGCAAGCTTGGTACAGTATTGAATCTGGATTTTATAGCAAAGGAAACAGATTGGCTGGAGTATAAGAATAGGAGAACAATGACACAACAGGAAGCTATTCCTTAATGAGTGAGTGACCTCTTTAAATGAAATCCTCACCTTCAGACTGAGCTACATCTTCATCTCCCAATTTTACTTTTAGCTGAAGACTTCTGTGCTTAACAACATGAATCCACCAAAGAAGGTTAAGAGCAAACTGCCCTGGGTCAGTTATTCCCCAGTTATCTGCTATGAAGATTTCTTGCAACATCTGCTAAAGCATCTTATACCATCCTGGGTACTGGTTGAGACGTAGTCTGATTCTACATGATAATTTTGGATTACCTACAGGGAGTAAATGAAATGAAACAAACCGGTATATGCTAGCATGCCATATCCATATGGTATCTAACACCATTTAGACTTGCAGTCTAGATTTTACTGCGTATAATATACTTTCCAGGCCCAGGAGGTAGGGGAGGAGTAATGAAGCAAAGAGAGGCATATAAACACTTCAGAATTTCCAGGCTGGAAATTCCCATTTTGATGATTGTCCTCCCTACAGTGAGCGAGTAACAATTCCGTGGCATTTTTTGATGATTTATAATCAAGACCATTTGTTGGTATAGTATGAACACCCTATTAGGGGCAGGGAGATGGGGAAAGACAGGGCTGTGTGGTCCACACTCATGACAAACTTGACCTGAGACTAATAAGCTCCCGTAGCAATTACACATTTCCTGTAGACTTGACATCCCAGGTATGACAATACCAGAATTACACATTTCCTGTAGACTTGACATCCCAGGTATGACAATACCAGCTAAAAGTGGGAAGCAGTTGACTTTCCTCCAATTCCCTCTTTCCTAATTATTTAAAGAAAGCACTCTTTTCAAAAAATAAGCTTGACTGTAGAGATCAGGCTGCCATTAGACACAGAGAAACCAGTAACATCAACTGTATCGGGGAGACAGATTGTTCTTGCCTGCCTGAACCTCTAATCTCCTTAGAGTTCTGTAAGACAGAGTAAAAGGTAGATCTTCCCTGGCATAAATTTTAGTATCAGCTGAAGCTATGTTTAACCAACTACAGATATATAGATGCCAATTTGGATAAAAAAGTGTTTCTTTACTTACCAATGAAACTTTTAGCCATTTCTCTCTATGGCTTTGCTCGCACTGCAAATGTAGTACAAGACATATACCCGAGCTCTCTGCAGAATCTCTCCTTTGGATAATTAGACATGAGAAAGAAGGAAGCCAGCTTGACTACATTTTTCACAATTCATTTGTGAATGTACAAATGTATCTACAGGCTCCTCTCTGCATTGGTCTGTCTTATCCTTTGGATACTCTCTCCTTACCTGCTTTCAGACATGTGAAGCTGCATATTCAGTGCAGTTGATCATTGAAATTGCATCATGTCTAGTAAAAATGTGAGCCTCTGCTGTTCCAAAAACATGAGAAACAAGGAGAAATTAGACAGCAACCATAACTGGCTACAACTAGTTTACCCCTATGTCCTTTCATTTCAACACAACAGCATAGTTAATACAGAACAAAAGTAACCATAAACAATTTTTCCCTCAGAGCTAGGTATCAGTATATCAAATGAATCTTAACTGTCTAAAGACTCCTGTGTTTCCATCTTTCTGCAGGAAATTTTGTGGCTCTGGTGCTATGGAATAACTAGTTGAGGTCATGTAGCTATAGACCTGATGTGCAGTTTGAACAGTATTTATTCTGTATTTCCTAGGAAGATCTTTGGTTTGAAGAAATGCAGTTTTTCAGAGCTGCTATAGCCAGTTATGCCAGAAAGCATATGGATAAATTAGACTGAGGTTGTTTCATGCTTGAAACACTGTTCTGAAACATTTCAGTAGCTCCTAGAATACCCTTACGATTTATCATATCAGTGCACCTGCCATACGTTTATTTTTTGACTGATTACCTAGCATGAAGTTGGAGAAACTTTCTGTACATCTGTGCTCTAAGCCGAATACCTGTTATTGCAGTTACATGTACTAATGCACTTTACAGAATAGCCAAGATCACTTCCTCTAATATGTATATGTTTGTACATGCATATATAAAAATAAATAAATAAGGGAAGATAAAAAGAAATCATCACTTAAGTTTTTTTTATAATTTTTATAAAAATTATAATTTTTTCATTATAATTTAGACACTGCCTATTTTTGAAACAAATTAGAAATGAATCAGCTGGTTCTGATGCCATGGGAAATTTATGTGTCTTTGAATTTTTATCCAAGCTCACAAAACTGTGATAAAAACCAAGATGCTTGATTTTATTTTTCTCATCTGTACTCATTTTCTTGCATTTCTGCCTCCCACTGAGAAACAGAAATAGAGATGAGATTGTTGAAACACTTAGAGACCGTCTCCTGTTATTTCCATTTAAATGGGCCCTATTTTGGCAAATGTCCTCCAGACATTTCTAAAACACTTTGGCAACTACATGAACCTGATCAACATAAACGTGCACTTTAAGAGAGGCATCTGATTCAAAGCCCACCTTAATATTTAGCTTTCAAAGCTTAAGTGCTTGCTGTTTGAAGTCGTGCTGCAGGTGATATCTATAAGCTTATAGAAGCTACCAATGTCACGCAAAGAAGCTAAATACCACACAAGGATGCAGGAACAGGAGTGCAGGCTGTAGCACATTGCAAGCAATTCTTCCACTTTTGTCATCCCAGGAAGGCTCCAGCTGGTGTGCTGTGTCCAGTGTTGGGTGCTGTGCAGTTTGAAGCCGAGGATCCCAATTGGGAAGGTCCAGAGAAGAACACTGGGAACGCTCAAGGGTCTAGATAACAAGACCTACAAGGAAGGTCTGCTTGAGTGAATCATATTATTAATTCCAAAGAAGAGAAGACAGAGGAGTAGGATAGCTGGAAGAGTGATCATTGCTACTAGAAGTAGAGAGAGTCCTCAAATACCAGTTAGACAAACTTTTGCCAAGAAAGAAGTATGGATGGATGGCATCACCCTCAGGTGAAGAAAGGACCAGATAGCTTCTTGACATCCATTCCAGCCATGTGACTTTTCAGCCATACTGACAGATCTGTACCTGCAGTTATCTGGATATATCGCTTCCTGGAATAGCTGCATAGCTGTCACTGACACGTGTCAGACCTCAGGATCTTCCCTTTCTTACAATGCAATCACAAACTCCCCTCCACTTGGAGCAGGGTCTTGGCTACCGCCCCATCTCTGTATTCCAAAGTGGCAACCTGTGCAAGCCACAGGTGCTCTGGATCTTGCAGAAGGGCTGGGCAATTTGGAGTAGGAAAGAACAGAGAAGAGAACAAATAATTTCACCACTCAAACAAATCCATTTTGGTTGACCCGAAACTCTCTTTAAATTGAGATAAAATCACCATGGAATCTGGAATGAATTACCAAAAAAGATACTATTTTTTGGAAGTGTTGGAAGACTTGTTTTGCCATTTCCAGCTCTGTTTTTGATAGTCCAGTGGTTAAGACATTTGCCTGAAGAGCTGAGTGCAATTCTTTTCTGAAGAAAATTTCTGAAGACTCTAAGGAGGTCTTGGTATCAAGACCTCCTGTTTCTCAGCATCATGCCCTCAGACTGGCTCCAGAGTAATTTGCCCTTTTTTGTGATCCAATAAATATCTAAGTGTATAATGAAAAAAGAAGCAACTTCAGCAGGAAAGACTGAGAAAGGTTTACCTCACAGTAGGGGTTTAGGGCATTTTCTGGATATGTAAGACATATCCAATCCTTGCTCTCAAGCAGTTGGCAAAATAATTTAAATATAGCTCAGATGAGCATCCTAAACACAAGGCTTCAGACAGAAGTGAGGTAAAAATGCTGGCTACATCTACACTGCTAAATAAAATAAAACAAGAGAAAGAGCTTGAGCGCTGGTCGTCCACAATGCTTAATAGCTATCTTGCTCCCTGGGTTTCTTTTGAATGTCTCTAATGATCTGTCTCCAAGATGAATCTACTGTAGAAAGGTCTAGCTCTAAACAGTGTGGACTGAGGCCAGCTGATGCTGCTAAACCTGAATCATAAGGACCAGTTCTGGACTTTTTCTGTTCATCAGTATTGACACAGCCACTGTGACCTCCTCACTTGTTTTCTACATGAAAGCTAAATTCCCTTTGAATCTAATCCCTTGCTTTTATTCTAAAAAGTCAAAAAATGAACAAAAGCCAATCTCCAGAAAGTAGTTCCAGCTTTCAAATATCCTTTCCAAAATTGGCTTGGCCCAATATTTCAGGCTGACTCAAGGTTGATTTTTATATGTATATATTTCAGTTCTGTTGTCAAACTCTCCTCCCCCCCCCCCCAATCAATAATTTACACAGTCCTTTTCTTCAAAGAGATTTCCTTCAGGAGCCTGTGGCAGTCTGTCTGTGGCAATGTAGAGCCTGCGTCTTCAAAGCAACGCATTACCTATTCTTTCCTCAAAGGTACAAAGCATTTAAAGCAAAGCGTAAAGTCAATAACAGACCAACAATGTTTTGGTTTGCTTACGTGTGTGCTTCTCTGGGCCTCTCTAACCACTTTTCTGACAAGTGGAAGTTTCTCCTAGTGCCTGTAGTGTCTGTGCACTGTAGGGTGCAATGCCCCAACACTGCCCCGGGCTAGCTTTACACTAGTTAGCTTTGGCAGAGATAGCTACTTCCATTTCTGGACTGCCTGTTTTAAGTATCTGCCAGATCCTTTAAAATCAGCTCGGGTATCTTTGCATTACACTGAAGACATGCCCTGCAACCCTTTGTTTTCCTGTTTCAGGCTCTCTGTTTTGCATGCTGGACAGCCCCTCCAACCTCAGCCCACCTCAGACCTCTCCTTTCTCATGATAATTTAAGTTTTAACTGGTTATGTCTAGCCTTTGGAGGAATAATTCCTTCTAGGCTGATTGAGGCTATCTAGGTGGGTGGATAGCTTTTCCTTTCAAGTGGAGAAGGGAAAAGATGACAAAAGCTTCATCAAAGCTGTGTAATTAATGCTGTCTTATCTATATAATCACTTGTCCTTAACTGTTTAGTTCTTTAAAAAGCCATGTATAGCTACCCTATATTTAACCCTGTGCATTCAGACAGGAAATCAAAGCTGAACAGAGAAACCAAGCCACCTCTAATATTACTCCTAGTCAACAAAATCAACACTTTCCTAGCCATTCACAACACACATTGCCACTTCATGTATAATTACAGCCAGTTTGCCTGTCTCTTTTCCAAACACCCAGCCTTCTGATGTCATGATCTTGCAAATACCTAGTCAGCTTAGATCTTGCTCCATCTTTTCATGAGCCTGAAAAGTGCTTGGAAGCAGGACTCTTCCCCAGGTCTTTTGAGTCATCCCCTCCGGCTAAAGCTTGAAATTGGTACTAATGGGTTCCAAAGGAAACTGCATTCAGCTCAGTGAAACTGGGAAACATCCCAGTTAGGAACTGGAAGAAGGAAGAGATGAGCAAACAAGGAAGAAAATGAAACCTCATTTACAGATATCCTGGAAAAAAAGAAAAAAATTCTGGCACCTCAGAGGCAGGGTTCTTTGGGAAGAATGTGAGCACAGCTACATACTTTCCAGCACACATCTTCTTTATTAGTACCCACTGAAACTGCTTTCAAATCAGCTGCTTCTGGGAAGCTGCTTCTGGGAAGCAGCTGCAATCCCTCAAGAGCAAGAGCTAATCATTGAGTCTGGTCCCATGGATGTGAATGCGAGTTTTAACACAAGTGGACGCTCCTAGAGAGAATTCAGACCACACATGTGGGCAAGCAGGGGTTGTGCTCTGCACTGGTAACTTCAGAGAGAAGGAGCTAGTTGTGCAAGGGAGTCCCATCAAGGCTGTGGACATCCATGGACCACTTGGTGGATACAAGCACCCTGAGATCCTGACCTCAGCACCCCTGATACCCTGAAACTGAGAGGGTGCTTGGGAGACCTTTATTTATTGACTCCTCTTATGACCACAGTATGATGGCCTGATTGTCTGACCCGTGCATCAGTTTACATTTTTCTGATCACAGTGGGTGTTAGATGCATGACAGAGCAGAGCGCAGATCCATGACTCACCTTTGGCGGGTGAGTTTATAGGTGGTAACGTGGGTTTTGTGAGTATTAGGCACCAAAGAAAAAAAAAGATCTGTGCTACAAAGTGTCTTTCAGAGAACAGGCCATCTGGCTTCACTGCAGTATATTTGTTAACTCTCCAGCCTATTACTGTTTCCCTGCTGGGTGACACATGCTGAATCTGTCACACATCTAAATCAAAATTATAAATAAACAATGGTGTATTCAAATAAAACAGAAAGTTCCCTAACCAAATGCAATAGACTTAGAGGAAGCAAAACAGGATCAGAGAGTCAAGTGCTTGTTCTTTTGTGTACAGGGAAGTAGGTCCTTGCTCTGCAGTGGAAAGGGGACTCAGATATTCCTGCAGAAAGATGCTGCTCATTTAGTGAAACTGGATGCCTTGTAACCATTGCAGGTGCAAGCATAAAGGCACTATTGCTAGTGCCCACTTGGACTTATTGGTGTCTCAACCACAATCATGGCCCCATTCTGCTGTTCACTGCTGTTTTCACTGATATATGTAGTCATTCAAGTTTCAAGAGAAACAAGGGCAATGGGAAAGCGGAGAGGTGAAGGCCAGTAACAAGCTAGTAGGAGGAGAAGGAAATGTGGCCCCACTCATTCTTTCAGCATCAGAAAGAAAGCTGGAGAAAAAGGACATGCCAAATCCCTGGCAGCCAGTTTTACCCATATGCTGGTCATGCATGCCTGTGAACAGTATTTCAATAAAGTGATACTTTATAGTGACACCTCCTGGGAAAGAGAGAAGAAGCCTTCCATAGGCTTGTAAGTCAAAAGGTCATGTTAACACTGGCTGCAAGCCACCACTCTGTATAGGCAACTGCTTTCTCTAGACTAATCAGGCAACGGGCCGTGTTAACTGGGATACTCTGCCTCTCTTTTTTTCATTCCCTAAGTGTCCAGCATTCAATGCCCATTCAATGCCTAGACAAATAATGTTGGAAAACAGTGAAGAGCTGTTGCGAGTTAGATTTCCCAGCACAGACAGTGCATTTGCACAGACTACAGTGCTCTAAGGCCAAGAGCTGGGTTATTAAAAGATTAAAAATTTATTTTATTTCACAGTCTTCAAAAAGCAAACACCCTGTGTGTCTGATTTTGCCCACTTTAACTTTTTGCAGCTTATTTGAACTCATAGTACATGAGTGGATTTACTTTCGCTTCCTGCTAATGAGAGTAAAAGAGAAGTTGGGCTCATGGTGGGGGAATAGGTGTATCTTGAGGCATAATTAGGGTCACAGTGTGTATGCGTTTGTGCACGTGCAAACTATACCGCTAGAACCCTCCTCCCCAACACACATATGCAGACACACACACAAGCACACACACAAGATCTTGTGTTGCTCATTTTTAAATAGAAAACTAACAAGAAGAAAGCCATAGGTGCTACTGAGACTGATGTGCCATCTCATGGTAAATCTAAGCTGCTTTAAGAGCACTCTGCCATCAAAAGGGGAGGTCCTCCACTCCCCACAGCTGCTGGCTCCAGGTTTCTGCTCACTCCCTGGTGCCAGTGGTTGAATCAGCTCACTGAATATCCTAAAAGCTAATAAAAAAGTAGTTGGGATCACCAAAGTGTCAGGAAAGTACAGCCAGTCTTGGGAATGTGCGCAGAGTGGAGCAGAACAGCCCTGTTGGCAGCAGGAGGGTTTTAGGTTGATGTAAGGTGACTGTAAGACATCACCCTCATTTTGATCTCCTTTACACCCATTTTTCTCAGCAGAATCCCACCCAGAGTCATTGCAGTTCCAGCACTGACGTATTCATCCAAGATACCCAGCCAAGCCGTGCTGGATTAATCACAGCACACCCATGCCCAAGTTTCAGTCAAGCATTTTTTGACATCACACACTATTGTTAATGTTAAATTCAAACCTGGAAACATGACAAGCTCCCTCCTTAATTGCTACTGAAAATCTCCTGAAGACCATTATGAAGAAGCTGATTAGAAGCATACATCTCTCTGTTGACTATATAAGCAGTCATACTCCCTTTTTAAGGCAATCCAGCATGCATATTGAGGGTGAAGCAACCTAGCACCAGGAAATTAAAAAATAAAATCAAATAGATAGAGGAACAGGCATCTCTGGGCTTGCCCCAAGGCATCGCCATTGCCATAACATTGTAGTGCCACCCACATTTTCCTTGTTTGTGCATTTACCTTGGATGTGAGAGGCTTGGGTCTGGGACCTTCCACAGTCTGCAGAGATTTCCCAACTTTCACACGCCAGGGGACTGTTCAAACCTGCAGGCAGAGAGGCACCCGGAGGGGGAGCAAACTTCTCCTCTTCCTGAGAACAACATTCACAGGGCCAGAGAACAGAGGGCAAAAGGGAGCCCAGGCAGCTGCAGACCTAGAGCTCCAGGTCCTACTGTATAGAACAATAAATACACGTTTCTTTTGACTAGGTAATAACAAAAAGTCTCCACTCTACTGCCCTTTTAAGCATACAGAGAGTCTTGCAAAGGCATAGAGTGAACATGCTCTTCTGAAATGTCAGTGCCAAATGACTCGTATGGATTCAGGCCATATAACCATCATCAGGAACTGGGTGGTACTAGTAAAAAGGCGGTTTGAACTAGTCTTTAGAGATGTATGTGCTGAAGCTCCAGATAAGGTTTTTGAAAACAGCCCTTTGAACTGTGATTTACTTGTCATTTGCACCAGCACGAGGTCTTACTCAATAAACCTTTGAGACTGCTCCTGTTGGCTGGAGTGACTCTGCACACACCTGAGCCCTGCACTGAGCTGAGGCCTGGATCCAGCAGAGCATGTTCACAGATGTACATACACGTGTCATCCCACAGGTCTGAGCGAGATGCCCTGTGCGCCTCCTGACACTGCAGGGTGAAATCTGCTACGGGAACGAATTCAGGCTTTCTGTGAGAAGCCACGGAGCGAACTTCCCGTGAACCGGCACAAGCAGTGCGGTACTTGCCTCCCTCTCGCATACCATACAAGCCAGGCAACAATTCTGTCAGGACTCAAGTTTTACATTTTTACCACACCAGAGGCTCCTAGCATGCAGCAGGAAAACAAGTCAGGCAATGTGGCTGCTTAAAGCAGCGGCTGTTTTCTATTATACAGGTCACAGTTCACTTTCTGGTCTGCAGGGAATCAAACTCCAGGATCAAACGCTTGTCTCCGTTCGGCATCACTCCAGCAGATGTGTAAGGGAATTTTGCTTGTGCAGAGACAGATTTGTCCCCAGGTTCCCCGAGAGAAAGATACACAGCATGTTCTGGAAACCAGGAGCAATGGGTATTCTTGTTGGAATGAATTATGTTTGCTAGATTTAATTTATTCAAATCAGAAGCATATTCACCCATTTCCTATTATATATTCTTTATAAAATCAGAAGTGCAGCATCTCCAGAGATCATGAGCCAAATGCTGCACATGACCCGCTTTGGGATTCAGGCTGCAACAGGAAACTCAGCTTGGAACAAGAATTTTCTTTTAAATGAACTTCTGAAACTGGATCTACATTGTGAAATATTTGGATATTGAGCAATGGAAGAATGTGGAACATAAACACTAGCAACGGCTTCCTTTGAGTGTTAGCAAGCTTCAGCAAGCAGGCTGGGTGCTGCAGTGGTACAGGGCACATAAGGAGCCTGGTCAGAGTGCAAATCTTGCAGGTACAAGTTAGATTGCACTAACTTTTTCCAGATAGCCATTCCTCCTAGTTGCTAGTGTGAGTGAAGCACTTTTAAGTGAAAATTGCTTTGACCTCTCAGGGCCCTATGACAGTCCTTTGTTTACTGCCTAAGTTTTTGGTAGGAAGTATTATTTAGCTGTTTAGCTGTTATCAGGTACATCTTCAGTGTTCTGCTCAAAGAGATCTAATTTACTCAGGGATTACTTGGACGCCCCATTGAGCCACACTAGGATTTGACTTGCAGGCAAAGAAAAGAGGGGACTCTCTTTACCGGCTGGAATTCAGTAATGGTCCAAAGCTGCAGGGAGTCAGCTCAGACCTCAACAAAATATATTGCTGCTTCACCAAAGCAATCTAAAGAACACCCTGCCCTTCTGGAAGCAATTCTGAGCCAGCAGGTCAGCAATAAAGAAAACACTTTTTTTTTTTAAGGGTCCCAAACCTTTTATCTGATTAATGATGCAGATTTCTAAATTATACAAATTATACCTGTCAGCAGTAGCTTTGATTTGTTCAAGGGTGGATTGACAAGCAAAGCCTCAAGCAAGAGTGGGACACTGCATTGCTTGTAAGGAGAGACTGCGTTAGAAGTTGTCTCTTTAACTAGGCTCAGTGCAGGAGCTTGAAACCAGCTGTGAGCTTTAGCGTGATCACTGTGCTGCAGTGAAATCTTTAAATAGTGCACTGACCTTCAGGGTAGCTTTCCCAAGGACCCTCCACACCTATCTGCATAGCAATGACAAGGCCACTACAGCATACAAGCTAGCTTATTGCACTCATGCTCATCCCCAAGGAAGTAGTAAATCAGCAAAAATGAAGAGGCAAAAACTAGGAGACAGGTGATTATGTGTTATGTGTGGATCAGACACTCAGCCCTAATACTTTTCTCTTATTGGGGAGCACATGGAGTGCGTGAGAATTTTCTGGCTGGACAATAAAAATGAAAATGCAGTGGCATCCATATTTATTGGATGCCTGAAAGTTTACTTAGTTTTTTTGAGTTAGGTTACACTTATTATTTTATTACTGAAGCATAAATATCTCCAGAAAGTACTATTGTATAATGCCTTCTTGCCTTGTGATAATTTCCTCATGTTCTTTTCTCACTTAATCCCCACTGAAATATTACATTCCAGCTTCCCCAAGAACATATAGAAATCCCTGCAGCAAAAGAATGATGATTTCTCCCAGGCCACAGGAACAGGATTTGGATACTTTCTTTCTTTTTCACTTTCTCACATTACATCCCCAGTCTTGTTCAAAATACTGGCAGCAGAGGAAATGTACTATGGGATACCCTCATCCCAGCACAGACAATGGCAAAACTTCTACTGACTTCAGGGAGGCCACAAATTTGCCTATACTCTACTACGGGAAAAAAGATGTTACACAAAAATCCTGTCTTTTTTGGAAATCCAATTTTCTGCCTTGCTCTGCGCGCCTCTTTTTTAGACCGAAGAGTCTTACTGCTTTCCAGTACAGAACCCTTTCTGTGAAAGGTGTTTCAGACTAGTCCAGCAACCAAAGGTGTTGCAGGGGTGGGCGTTTCACTACGTGATTATAATTTAGTAAGCAGATGGGCAATGGCATGTAAACTGGGCGGCACAGATTCCACTGAAGATGAGCTACCTACAGAGATCCGCAAGGTCCCGTGGGGTTAAAAAAAAGCCCTTCCATAATTAATCTGTTATTTTTGCCTTTATAAGCTAACTGAAAGTGGGCATAAACAGATGATGGAGGGGTTAATTAGCATATATATCCAACATATATCTAAGAGCCGTATCTATATATACAAAGCAAGGATGGAACAAACGCTCCTCCCTCTCTTCCCTAAGAAGTCATGTGTTTCTGCTATCCTGCTGACTCCAGCTTAATTCTTAATAAAGGTCTTTGAGATTTGTCTTAGTTTAAAGCATCCTCTTAAACAAGCTCAGGAACAGACTGACTCCTTCACTAGTTCCCTTCTTATCGTCATCTAGGCCCAAGCTTAACAAGACACTCAAGCAACTGCTTTTCTTGTATTTGAGCCCTGAGGACCCCCAACCATTGGGGCTATGCTCTGTAGCAGCCCCCTTCCAGAGACCTGACATCCAAGTGCAGGACATTCTATTTTTAGGATCCCTATTTTTATACACAGGAGGAGTCCCATTGATTTGGTTCTCCTATCTCCACTTTATGGGAGTGTGAATCCATATTGACTCTGCCAGGTCTGAGCACTCTGCAAAACACTTCTGAGTGTTTACTTTTAATCAGGTGAGCAGTCCCATTAATTTCATAATTCTTGCATGGCATATTCTTTAATGGATCTACTGTTATCACATTGTTATTTTTCACCTTTTTTATTTTCCCTTCACTTCCTGACTTTTCCCCCCTAATCCTTGCTGGTAACATATCTACTGTTAAGTATTATATCTTTTTGCTTCTCTGAGTTTGCCTGGACCTTTAATCCACAGTGAAATGGTATGCAATAGTTAACCAACATTACTGTATCATTTCCTTCTTTTTTATTAAAACAAGACAGATCTTTGTTTCATAAACCTACATCATCATTAAGATACTCCAAAATGTACTCATTAAGAAGAATTATACAGACAATTAAAAATTCTCATTTAATTTCTCCCTTTTACCCATGGTTAAGAATGTGAATGAAACAAACACATAGGTTACTGACACAGTTCTGTGCTGAGATATTGAAGGCAGCGGCATGCTTTGCCAGACAGCTTTTTCTGTTGCAAGAAAATACTGAAATTAATTATATCATTTTCCTCATTAGTTATCATAGGTGAATAATTTCTATGTATTTAACGCATCTGGTATGGAATATAGCAGCTATATTCATGCCCACCTGTCGCGGCCCGAAGGGAGTCGTTCAGGACGACCTCCCTCCCCTTAGGACCTACGACCAAGTTCGTGATGCCCTTGGACTGAATTAAGGTGAAACGACACCAGCCAACCAGTTTTAAGATTTATTAAGGCAAAATGGAATCAACTAACTAGACACGTCCCGCGTCACACGTTTAGGAAAAAGAGAGGAAAAAGGGAAGAGAGAGGGAGAGAGAGAGAAAGATAGATATCACCACCCATGGATCCAGTGGCGTCCCGTTGGTCCTCTTCTTTTGGGAGTCTCGGCGGTGGCGGCGGGGGGGGGGGCGCAGAGGGGGGAAGCTCCCGTCTGGTTCCGCTGACTCCACTCGAGTTCTTCAGTCGTTGCAAGCAAGCCAGCCCCCAGTCACACAATCTGCAGTTTTTATAGGTTCTTGCCCTGCCTCCGGGAGGTGCTTCCTCGCTTCCCATGCAGATTAACCGTCATGCGCAGTCCGCCCTCTCGGAACCTTCCAGAAACGGGCTGGGGTATCTGGGGGTCTCCTGCTCATGCGCAGATGGCAAATGAGTACATACAGTTCATGCCCTAGAGACGACCTTCTGCCCTTTTCGCGCCCTTTTTACCCCGTGCAGGTGCACGAGGTTGTTTACCTCGCGGACGGCTCCCCGGGGGTGCCGGCGCGGCATTGCCCGACGCGCCTTGGCAGCAGCGGCTTTGCAGCAGCAGCAGCAATGTCGAGACAAAACCGCATGTAGAGAACCGGTTCTCTACACCACCACAACAATATTCAGTGGAGGTATGGGTTGTGAAGAGGAAGTTTATGTAAGTCCATTCAGTCTTGCCCTCACTGATCTAAAATTAGATGTCCTCTGGGCTTTGACTACTGTATAAAACCTGGGCCAAAATTAAGAGCTAGTAGCTCTTTGATGTCCAGCTACCACTTTCGAGGTGGGCTTTCTGATGTCACCTTGGAGCTCCCTTCCTTTCACAGATTAGTCGTCCACATCTTTTTATCTCATTTTAATTTCTAATCCTAAACCATGCCAGATGTTTCACAGGTCCTAGAATGCATCACAATGAACAACACTACTTTGTCAGCTTACAGGTTCATCTGGCCTAACACCTGGACTCTGACAGCTACTGATAGCAACAGCCAAGGAAGAAGTAGAACAATGCATTTGTTCAAAACGCATGCAGAAAACTGTGGCTGAGAAAATTGTGTCCAGAAGTGCTGTCTTTACATGTCATTGCCACAGTATTATTCTTTTTCCATCTAATTTGTCCAGTTTCCTTTTCTAACCCTTGTAAACTTTTAGTGACTGCACCGCTGAAGTTTGTAAACTCCTCTAGTGCACTTTAGCATGAAAAGAAATATTTTTTTCTGATTTTATCAGACGTTCACACTTATACATAAACATAGCTGAAAAAAAAGAGTTTGCTTATAATGGAAAACAATCAGATCTGCCATGTATGGGAGTAACTGTGGGAGAATTCGTGCCCATGAGCCCAAGCATGGGGACCATCAGCCTGACTGATGACAGGATATAAGTGGTGACCACAGCATTGGTAGTTGTTCTCAAAATGTTGAAAAGCTCTGTATTTTGACCATATATCAAACATGCACACTTTGTGGATCAGGAACAGAGGTGACAGTAATGAATCACCCAAAAACATTGAGTTAAATCTGGTGATTGTTATTTATTTATTTTTTAATTAAATCTTCATGTCTTTGCTAGATGAATGCCTTCTTTTTGTTCATTGTCTATAAGAGTTCCATTTCTTCTAGGCAGCACTTTGTAGATGAATGATGAAAACCCTGGAGCATGGATTTTCTGGCATTATATTTTACAACAAAGTATTAATGACCAGATCAGTTTCTAGACTGATACCATTATTTATTTGATCCATACCTCATTTGTGCAGAGGCAAATAATGGATATTTTCCTATCCCCACAAATTTTTGAATATTCTGTCAGAATATAAATAAATACAAGGAACTCAGAGTTAAATCTGGGCTTTTGTAAGACCCTCCGTGCTGCAGGATGTCAGGAATTCCATGCAGATGAGCTAAAAACACCCCAAATTGGCAGTATCATCTCACAAATCCTATGAAACTAGTCAGTTATGCTTATGACAACAACATTTTCATGATATTCCTTCCTATGACACCAGAGCTGCCTCAGTGACTCTGTCTTATTCTCCCAGAATTTGCAAAATTTGGAATTTGAAAAATTGGAATCCTTTTGGATACTTTGGAGTGAGCTGCTTATATATTTCCAATTATAAAGACAAAACAGTGATTTTTTTCAGCCTTTATTTTATTATGTCTCTTGAAGATTCACATTGCTTGAATGATTGTATAGCTAATTTCCCAAAATGTCTGTTATGAAAAATGCAAGGTTTTTCTCCTCCTCCCCTCCTCTGCCAAGTGTTTTACAAATCTGCTGTAGTCTATGCAAAGAGTAAAATAAAGAGCTTTGATTTCAGATTAGCCTCAAAATATTTACACCAGATTATTGTCTGGAAAATTTCCTCCCTATTTTTGCAGAGTTTGATAAAAATCTAGAATCCCTGGACACATTACCGGCAAAACACAGCTTTGTTCCCTAAGGCAGCCTGCAGCATATCCTATCCCTCATGAAGTTGCTAAATTCATGAAAACACCTCTTTGCTGTCTGGATAGCAGGACAGAGACTAGGTGGTTGGTTGTGTCCTTCAGGCTTGACTGTTGTCACCACTGTGGGTCAGGATTAATGGGCAGACCAATGTGAGTGACATTGTAGTGGGTGTCTGCTACAGGCTGCCCAATCAGGAAGAAGTAGTAAACGAGGTGTTCTTCAGACAACTGGAAGAAGCCTCACATTTGCAGGCTCTGGTCCTCCTGGGAGACTGCAATGACCCTGATAGCTGCAGGAGGGACAGCACTGCAGGGCACAAGCAATCCAGGGGGCTTGTGGAGTGACAACTTCCTAACACAGCTGATCGAGGAGGGAATGAGGAGAAGCACTCTTATAAACAAGGAAGAATTGGTTGGAGATGTGAAATTTGAGGGCAGCCTTGACTGCAGTGACCCCAAGATGGTGGAGTTCAGGATCCTGGGAAGCAGGAGCAGGGCAAAAAGCAGAATCACACCCCTGGACTTCAGGAGAGTGGACTTTGTCTGTTCAGGGACCTGCTTGGAAGAATCCCATGCAACTGTGAGTGCAAAAGGAGCCAGCCAATGTCATTGCAAAGCCACTCTTGATTATCTTTGAAAGGTCATGCTGATCAGGGAAGCTTCCTGAGGACTGGAAAAAAGCAAAAGTCACTCCTATCTTCAAGAAGGGCAAGAAGGAGGATCTGGAGTACTACAGGCTGGTCAGCCTCACCCCGATCCCTGGGGTAGTGATGGAACAACTAATCTCGGATATCATTTCCAGACACGTGAAGGACAAGAAGGTGATAGGAGCAGTCAGAATGAATTTATGAAGGGGAAATCATGCTTAACCAATCTGATAGCCTTCTATGATGAGATGATTGACTTAGTGGATGAGGAGAGAGCAGTAGATGTTTTTTACCTATCAGCTTTCAACACTGCCTCCTATAACAACCTCATAGACAAGCTGATGAAGTCTGGGCTACATAAATGGACAGTAAGGTGGACTGAAAACTGGCTGAACTGCCAGGCTTGAAGGACTGTGATCAGTGGTATGAAGTCCAGCTGGAGGCCAGTCTCTAGCGTGTTTCCCAGAGGTCAGTATTGGAGCCAGCAGTGTTTGACATCTTCATTAATGACCTGGAGGATGGGACCAAATGCACCTCTGGCAAGTTTGCAGGTGATACAAAACTGGGAGGAGTAGCTGATACACCACAGGGTTGTGGTGTTATTAAGAGTCCTCAACAGGCTGGAGAAATGGGCAGAGAAGAACCTCATGTTCAAGTTCAACAAAGGGAAGTGCAAAGTCCTGCCTGGGGAGGAATAACCCCATGCACCAGAACAGGCTGAGGCTGACCAGCTGGGAAACAGCTTTGCAGAGACGGACCTGGGGGTCCTGGTGGACAACAAGTTGACCAGGAGCCAGCAATATGCCCCTGTGGAAAAGAAGGCCAATGGTATCCTGGGCTGCATTAGGAAGGGTGTCAGCAGCAGGTCTAGAAGAGTGATCCTTCTCCTCTGCTCAGCACTGGTAAGGCCACACCTGGAGTACTATGTCTAATGTTGGCTTCCCAGTACAAGAGAGACATAGACTTACTGGAGTAAGTCCAGCAAACTGCCACAGAGATGATTATGGGACTGGAGCATCTCTCATATAAGAAGCTGAGAGCTGAGACTTCAGCCTGTAGAAGAGAGGGCTCAGGGATATCTTGCCAACGCCTGTAAGTATCTAATGGGAAGGTGTAAAGAAGATGAAAACAGACTCTTCTCAGTGGTGCCCAGGGCCGGACGAGAGGCAATGGGCACAAACTGAAACACACGAAATTCTGTCAGAACACAAGGAAACACTTCTTTACTGTGAGGGTGGTTGAACACTGGAACAGGTTGCCCAGAGAGGTTGTGGAGTCTCCATCCTTGGAGATATTCAAAACCTGACTGGACATGGTCCCGGACAACCTGCTCTTTCTGTTCCTGCCTGAGCAGGTGGGTTGGACTAGATGATCTCCAGAGGTCCCTTCCAACCCCAACTATTCTGCAGTTCTGTTTTAAACACTGTATTCACTCAGTCACTGTTCATTGCCTCGTAGTCAGATGCATTAAAAGAGGCAGAACAGGTGACTCAGAGGTTTGGACATGGCTTGTGGTTTCACTTCACGCAGCCCACAGGCACATGATTTTTTCCACAGTATTACCAAATTATGCTACAGTGAATCTTAATGACCCACAAGGAAATGATTCTCTACACCCAGCAAGGCAGAGCACTGTCCACACATTCCTCATTTTCTGTTTCTCTTGTCTCTATTAAAATAATTACTCACTCAGGGGGAAAACAGGCATGGCCTTGCTGTGAGGTCACAGTGAAAGTATACATCATAAAGGTCATAGAAACATTATAAACACACAGTTACCAGCTGGAAGGATGAAGTCTGTTGTTCTAAGGATATGCCTAGCTTTAAAACCGGGACAATGCCCACAGACACACATGGTTAATATTTTTCAAACCAGCGGCTTGAACAGGGGACACAGAGTTTGTGCATGAGATTTCTTGACGGTCAGGAGGAAAGCAGCAGGTGCTGCTGGAAAGAGGCAATGTACACAGTCTGGAGCATGTTGAGAAAAAGCATGTTCCACCCTCACAAAGGCTGGCACGGTTACCCATGTCCTCTGTCACAAGGCAGGTGGAAATGCAAGTGGACTGGTATGTATGTCTCGTATATCAGTCAGGATGGTCCTCAGGAAAATAATCAGGAAAGCCAATGCCTAATGTCACTGAGGGCCCTACTAACAATCTTTCTCACCTTAAAATCACCACTGTCTGCTAAGCAAACTTTTCTGCCAGGCGAGCAAAGAACTGAGAGGAACTTAAAAAAAACAAGCTCCGTGGATACAAGTGCCTATTGTTGATAAAGTAGGTCACTGAAGAGTAAACAGACAGGTTGGACATACTGTGCCAGTGCGGGTGAAATCTGTTTCATTTCCAGCTCCCACTGTTTCAGGGAAAGGCACAGGGAGCAGTCACAAGTGAGCTTTTGATGCTGCTGCTCTGCTGCCAAATTATCTCCCTCCACAAGCAGAGACAAGTGATAAATCCCTTTCCATGGGTCAAACAAAGCTGGTGGTGAAATTTGTCCTGGGCAGGGCCTGTGGCACTACTGCTCTTTTGGGGGAGCTACAGCTGCAGACAGACATGGGAAGGGGCTGAGTGTGATGTTTGGTGGTGCTGCTGCTGACAGACACTGACTCCTATGTCCTAAAAGAGGATGCTGATACTGGGAGGTTTGCAGTGCACTGCCTGGTGTTCAAAGCAGGACAAATTTGCCCATTTGTTGGTAATCAGTGTTACGTTCCCTTTGCAGGGATAAGGTGTCAGTGCAGTGGGAGATCCTGCAGCCTGCTCTTCTGACCTGCTGAGCTCCAGCCGGTCCCAACACAAGAGGGCCCAGATGTGGAAGCTGTCTATACCAGTGCTGTGGTAAACCCAGGCTGGTTAGCCTGCAAAAAGCTATGCTACATCATTGCAGTGGAAACACACTCAAATCTCCACATTCAGATGAGAAAACATTTTGTTTACTGCCAGCTGATAGGAATACTGTTTTTTCCCCGTAGCCTAGGCCTATCTCATGTAATACAGAGGCTAAAACAGGAATAATCCAGGAAGCTGGTATAGAGCCAGAAAGAGGATTTCATGCAAGGAAAAGAAAATCAATTTTATCTTAATGTATTTTTCCAAATGAAACTCATTCTTCTGCAGCTAGCCTTGAGCAAATCAGGAATAATACAGAAGTCAATCTATCTGTTGCAAGTGCTTACTCAAGGTGCCAGGCCAGAAGTATTTATGTCTAAAATAATCTTTAAAGCATGATATTGACAGCAACTTAAAATATAGTAAGCAACAGAACACCATATTTGCAGTCATTTCTTTATAACATCATGCTTCATGGTTTGCTCTAATTGGGTTCTGATGAGGAACAAAGCTTTTGATCATGTCTGATTTCCTATTTTCCCCCTCTAATCAGTCAAGAAAAAAAGGATGATATGGTATCAAGAATAAAATTAAGATTCTGTGGCTATGCAAATAACAGGAAATTAGCATGGACTAAGTTCCAAATGAATACATACATGTATGATTTACAGGAAGGAAAAAATACAGTCAAAATGCAAAATGCTGCATGATTTCTGTTCATAATATAACCCTGGAGGGTTATCAAAGTAAGTGTGGTGCTCTTTAAAATGACATGGCAACAAAGTTCACTCTGCAGCCAGAGTTTTAATTGAAGAAATGCAGAAGTAGAGGAGAAACTGCTGATGAAATGATGGTGCGTCCCCAAAGGAACATCTAGTGGGCAAAAACTAAAATGTGTTAAATGTTTGGATAGAATCCAAATAAACTTTATGTTTCATATTACTAGTTTCTTTTTGCATCAGAAAAAAAACCACTTTTGCACTTTATTAATGGAAATCAATTAGAAACAGTCCAAAGATCAAAATAGAAACCAAGTGAAACACAGAGCTGACTACAGGGTCTGAAGGAAATGTGCTTTGTGTTAAGTAGGCTATTAGAGAAAACAAAATATAAAAGCAGTAAGAGCTTCAAAGACATTCAATGGACCAGATCCAAATTCCCAGCAACACATTGGGCTGGAAAAGATTCACCGGACTGTCTAATTTATTTAACACTTTCAATTCCTAAAACTGCATCCCCCTCAAAAAATACAGCATTACTTTACATTTATTTGAAATTAATGAATGGCTGCTGGATTTGAGCTCCTATTTTCCATTTAAAAACCACTGAATATAACCAGGAGCTAAATTGTTTGGGATACTCATAGCAGAGGAATGTAAACAGAAGAAATCCTGGCCACCGAAAGATTAAGAGCAATAAATGCTACTGCAAAAAAAAAGAAAAAAAGAAAAAGAAAAAAAAAAGACTCATACAATTTCACACTCTTTTTCCTCTGCAGAATTCTTTGTCTCTTGCAAGTCTAAGTTTTGCCCTAGTTTTAAGGGCAAGATGCTGAAGTTAAAGCATACTCCCTCCACATGACAATGCTATAGTTGTTCTGTGCCCCGCACTGTGATAAGCCACCTTCACTACGTGAAGTATCGGTGTGAATCCTGGGTATGGGTATGAAAAGGAAGGAAGCAATACCTCAGCTTCTGTCCAAAGCCCCCACAAGTCCAAAGGCAACAGAGACGGTGTCACCTCTCTCCTGTCCCTCTGCAACTTCTTCTGCCTCCCTGCTGTTGTGTCCTACCTGCAGGCAGCTGGGTTCTGGCATCTCTAGGTTCAAAGCCCTGTCTCCCTAATAAGGAAATCAAAAGCAAATTGTCCATTAGTTTAAATGGGTTTGGGTGCATTGGCTTCACTGGAGTTGCGCTAACTAGCCCAAAGAGACATTTGGACCAGAATCCATTTTTCTAAGCTGTTCACCTTTCACTGCCTCAGACATCCCTTGCTTTGCTGCCTGCAACAGCTGTGCGGGACGAGCATGGGGCACAGCCAGTAACAGGACGATGAGGGGGGCTTTCACATAGGTTTGAGCTGGGGAGGTGCTTTCCAGTGAGGCTCTTTTGCAAAAATTCGTTCACTGAACAGACCGCAGACCTGTGGGGAAGGTGGTGAGGGCTGCGCTCTGCTCCTCCCCAGCTGTGTCAATAACAGAGAAAAATAAGGTGAATTTGGTATATAAAATCCCATAAAAATGTATGTAAAGAGGATGAAATCTCAGATGAATCAGTGGGGAAAAAGGCACTGACTTCTGAGTGTATGTGTATGTGTATCCACGTGGCCGTGCTTTACGATCTAGTTACAGTCCTGGGTCTGCTTCAAGCTTGGACTCAGATTAGGGTATGAGCTCGAGGGACCTTCATGCCCCTAGGGAAAGAAAACTTTGCATCGTGATCTCCAAATCAGTGAAATGGCCTTCGAACCCACACACTGGACTTTACGCAGCAACCTAGAAATCTCAGAGAGGCTCTAGCGGCCCACAGCTGATGGTCAGCAGGGGAGACAGAAGGGGAGACTTGTACTGTCTGCAGATGAACAGCAGACTTTTCTCTACATTGCTGGCCAGCCAGCGCATTTCATCAGCACCCAATCAGCACTACAAATGTGTGAAAAGAAAGAAGCTCTTTGGGGCAGGAGTCCTTTTGTGCATCATCCCAGCACAAAGGGGCCCCTAGTTCTAAGGAGGGCCTCTGAGGTACTGACTCAATACAGTATAGCAAATTGTAATAATAAAATAATTTATATTATTATTTTTTTAGGTAGGGATTTTCCCCTTCTTTCTCTCCCTCTGAAACTTGCCAAGCTAGAGAGGAACACAATGGCTTCTTTGTTACCTCTAAAAAGCAGGAAAGGAGAAAAGATTGATTTTTTATGTTGGAGGAGATGCAAAAGAAATGAAAAAGAATGTTTATATTCCCATAGGTCTTCGTGTAGCTCTGAGCATCTCAAAGGCAGGACAAGAACTTGGAGAATATGTAGAGATGTAAAATCCTGGCTCTGCTTTATTCTCTCTGCTCTGCACAGAAACAAGGCACCAGTCAAAATATATGTGTCAGTGAGTGTTTTATATGTACAAGTGAAAGTCAAAGACAGAAGACGATGCAAGGAAATAGGAAAAGAGAGAGGGAGAAGATGGCTGACTGGTTAGAAAGAGGATAGAAAATGGAAAAAAAGATTAGATATCTTTAGTCACTAGAAATATTAACAAATTTTGTTGGAACCAACGTAAATATTTTACTTAAAATATTTTGATTGAAGATTGGTATTAAAATAAATGTTTATAAAAATGGAATTTAAATATTTCCCTTCTTTTTAATAAAACTTAAGCCCAAGAATGTATGTTGGCATTTGAATTTTATTCCTTTTAGAGGGCAGAGTGAAAAAACAAGAAAAAAATCTGTCAGGAATAGAGAAGAATGAAATAGAAAAGAAACTGAAAGAAATGAAGGGGGGAAAATTGCAAATCTGAACATTCTGAAAATTATGTTATTTCTGACAAAATGCATATATCTTTGAACAAAAAAAGTGTTCCTATTCAAAACTAACATTATTCTCAATTATTCCACACAGTACCATGCTCATTTTTCAATGACATCTTGTTATTATTATGTATTATGTTCATTACAGGAGAGCCCAGAGGTTCTTAAGCTTCCGTCACGCTGAGTAAGTACAATATTTAGTAAAGATTATCCTTGTCTTAAAGAACTGACAGGTTAACTAGGGACAAGATGCAACAAGTGGACAAAGGACATAAGAAAAGAGGATGGGGAGGAGGGGTCAGAGAAGGGACAATGGCAAGAATACAAGGAGCACTCAGCTGTATGAATTCACTAGGTATTTCACAAGCATCTTCTCCTTCATCTTGTACACGAACATGCAGTGGGTTTCAACATGTTCATCAGAAGTCACCTTTTCCATGGCCAGTGAGTACCATCAGCTTGAGTAGGGATGTGAAGAGCCAGGTGGTAGGCTATCAGTTGATGCAGGAGGCATGGGGAAGGCATATCAAGTGGTGCACAAGTTATTAGCAGGAGATAGGTCAACACTGAAGCTGTCACACACTAAAGAAAGGCAGGAGGATGGATTAAACAGAAGTACTGAATAATTTCTCCTTGCACATGGGTACATTTTCAAATTGTCTAATGAATGAGGGAAAGAAGCAACCTGCAGGCACAGTAGTAACTTCTCTAAGGCCAAAGAAATGTCAGAATTGCCCTCCATCAGCCACAGTCTCCTGCTCCTCTGCTCATGTGCTCCTATCACTTATGTTACGAGTACAGCTGTCGTGGAGAAAGGGCTCTAAAGTCTGTTTTCATGGCTGTGTCAGGCTTGCAGTGGGTCTGTGCATGGGGTGGTTCAGTGCCCCATTGCTGGACAGTGGTCCGCCTTACTCCTGATTCCTCTGAATAGCTTTGCATGGCAGGAGGGAGAGGGGCTCGGTTTCCCCGTAGGCACTGGGGCTTTGTTTATCCAAATCTCCACAACCTGAGACCCCCAATTGTGCCTGTTTCCCTTGTGTCCGACCTATGAAGTGTCACATATTGAGCACCAAGCTGCTAATTCGTGCTGCCCAAGGTTAGGGTCACGTCTCTCTCGCTTACACAGCTCCATGCCTGTTCCTCTTCCCACGCATCGTAACAGGCTGAGGACTCTCCTTTTCTGCAGCTTCAGGCCTGCTGTGTGCCTCCAGGCACTGCCATGCCTAGTGCACATCCCACCAGGCACCACCATCTCAGATGCTGGCTCAGAAAGAAGAACAGTGGGAGGTCTGATCACAGCGTGTTGGGAATGAGGGCGGTGCTCCTTGCTTGCTGATAGAAATGGACCGTGGCTGCATATGGCAACTGCACTGCTGTCCCCTGTTCTGAGCGAGCTCTCTTACAGCAGGGAAATTCCATTACTTATTCCTCTGGGCTATACTCAGGAAAATATCTGCTCAAGTACTTTTCACCATGGGTAGCAGGTTCCAAAAATCTCTCCCCAGCCTCTTTTATTTGGACTAAACTATGCTAACACATGCTCTTGTGACTTACCTAAGAGTTTTTGGTGGCACTAAGGGGAGACTGAAGAAGGGCAGAACTTGTGAAAAAATAGATAAGGATTTAATTTTTTTTTCCTGAACAATGACTCAGAGTCTGTGTGAAACTTACATTTTATGGCATTTGGTTAAGATTTCACATGGTTGGTGAAGCACCCCCAGTAACAACTGCTCAGAGTCTCACCGGTCAGAAACTTCAGCACTGGCAGATTTATGCCTTTTCTATTACCTGCAGCAATAAACTGCCTTAAAAAATGCTCTCCTTCCCTAACTACAAATTGAATTTCAATAAATGTGTGTAATATAGCCACAGGAAAGCACAAGGCAGAGTTGTGTGCAGTCTTAAAATTTTACATGCAGTTCTCATTGCATCAAAAGTTTCAATCAGATATTGTCCAGCCCTAATGTATCTGGGCTACCTGGGCTAAGCAAAGCAAAATAGGCCTGAGTACAAACCTTCTACTGCAGCCAAATTAAGGCATAAATAAGGTGCCCTTTGCAGACAGACAGAGGCATGACAACGTGCCTGTAGCCTTCAAATTCCCTGGCCAGCTAGCTATAAGAGAACCTTGGCCTGAAATAGAGCATCTTCAAGGTTGTCATAAATTGGATGAAGGATCTGTAGGAGTTTTGTGCCAGTCTGGCATTAATAGCATGTTTCTAACTTCTTCAGGCTTGCACCATGAGTTTATACTACCTCGTATTGCAACCTTCTATTCTCCCCTCTGGAGAATTTGCTGCTCTGGGGAATGCTCCAAAGAAAAGGTGGTTCACTGGCTTTCTGCTGCCTTCATGCCTGCAGTGTAGCATGAAGCAGCCCAAGAGATCAAGCTTTTTAATGCCCAATGCTGAACAGTATTAGATTAGCTGTGTCCAATTAAAATTCATAGCCTTACCTCTGGCAATTCCTCACCTTTAAAAGTTTACCCAAAAAACCCACAAAAAGTTTACGTTACCTGTATTTTGATAGTGCCTCTCATTTTAGCATTCTTTTAACATAGATTAATCTTTAGTATATAACAGAAGGCTCTATGAAAATTGCTCTAAAGGCTCAAAGAAGGATGCCAATAGAATATTTCTCCTCCACTTTCAGGTGCAGCGCTACTGATGTCTGTGAGACTATGCTGGTTAAGTAAGAGAAGGATTTGGGTGTTCAGTATCCATACCTCTCCCTAACGCCATGTCCAGCTGTAGCCTAGAACATCAGAAGTAGGTTTAGTGTTGTCCCACCATCTCCTCATGTTGTCCTTCTTCCCGTGTTCACGTGTCAGTAAGGAGCATATTCTCAGTAAAGCTTAGGCAAGAGGTTCCCAGCTTGTGGTCTGTACTGAGTAGTTATCAGCTGGGCTGTGAGATGACATTAAGCGGTAAAATGTGTTCACTTACAAATTCTCTCTGGCTGCATGGCTGGTCTGTGAAAAGAAGGTTGTGAAAGTCCCAGAAGTTCGGGAACTTTGTTGAGGCACCTAACTCCCACTGAAATCAAAACAAGCTGCAGTTAGGGATCAAGTACAAGTACAGCCATGTACAAAATTTTTGTGAATGATGTCGTCTTTTATTTTGTGGGGACTCGTCATTTGGCTACTGAAATGGAGATCACGGTCCTGCCATACATTAAAAAAAATATGTATACAAGCAATATCAGGAGACAGCACATTGTTTTCTGCACTTCTACATATTTCCAGTCACAGCTCTTCTGCGAATCTGGCTGTGCCAAAGGCAGTGGTAAAGTCCACAGGACAAGCAAACTAACCGTTTCTCATGCTGAATACAACCGTAACCAATGGTGGCTCTTCTTGCCAAAAGTGAGAATGCAGATAGCTGTTGTCTGTGCCTGTGGCTGTGTTTGCAGACAGGGCTTGTTCACCTCACCATCTACAACATCATACCCCAGTAAGCTGGCAGTGACTGAGAGCAGAAGGTGCTTATGGCAGCCCCAGCTCCTTCACTGGATGGCATTTCACTGATTCCTGAGCCAGAGCAGGAACAGCTATGACACCATTACCATCATGGAATGACATAATGAGAGTGAAAACTGAATGTATCATTTAGCACTTTAGTCCTAGCTTTTTACTGGTTGCCATGAAATCAGCAATGGCAGCCTATAGCGTGGAGATAGTGTGGCATTCCCAATTCAGAAGATGTACTGTGGTACCTCAGACACTGTAGCTGTAGGTAAATGTTGACTTTTAATGACAGCCATTACATATAGCATTTTCAAAATGATTTATAGACAATAGCCCACTAAGTTCCCTGTTGGATTTTCAAAGGACATAACTGACAATATTTTTCCGTAATTCACAAGTACTCCTGGTATTTCTTTGGCCAAAGAAGCATAAATTTGCCTCAGCTGTGACTAACTGACTTGAGTTTCTCAAATCATAGCAGCTTATGCATTAAAGCGCAAAGGTCACAGGTTCATCCCCACTGCCTGGATCTATCTTGAGGTAAGGTCTTAAATTTCTTATATGTACAAGACAAGGATATTAGGTAACTTGTCAAACAACAGTAGATGTCACTACTGAAGCTGCGATCATAACTTAAGAGCTTCTAGGTTGCAGGATATCTTCATGACATAACTGAGAACAAAAGAGATTGACCTGAGAATGAATAAATGAGATGTGCCTACTAGCGTTATTATATGAGGGAGCCTATAATGACTAGAAATGGAGGCAGAACATAAATGAAGATTCCCTTGGAGAAATACATGGTCTAATATGACAAGCATTTTTGAGTAGAAAATATGATGCCAAGAAAGATTTCAGGGTGGACGGGGGATAATAAATTAGGTAAAAAATACAGCATGATAGAGCAAATACAAATATCATAGACAATCTTAGTACTACATATAAAAAGTGCTCTAACATCAGGCTTCAGGCAATGGTGGGAAAAACGTATAAAGGAATGAAAGTTCAGTTAAGCCAGATATGGCCAGGAGACTGCTTGTTTAGCAGACAAGATGGCCATCGCAGATTGGAGTATACGGCTATACTCAGATATAGCCAACAGCACTGTCATAGTGTACAGTAATGAAGTGAATAAACTTCCCTGGATGGAGCATCAAATGATGGCAGCTATGCTCCTTCTGAAGCCTGGACACTGCAGCGCAGCACCTCAAGTAGATATGAAATTCACTGTAGATATAAACTCAATAGAGGAAGATGACTGGAGAAAAGACGTGTTAACTCATAGCATGTTTCCCTCAACACCAAGCTCACTCATGCCATGCCTGCTAATGCACTAATCCACGCTGCTGCCTGGAGTGTCAGTGCAAGCTAAACTCAGCCCCAGAGTTTCAAGCAATCATGATGGAAACTCAGCCGGGAGCTGGTAACTCAGAGTGGCAATGAGGCAAAATACCATCACAACCAAGTAAGAAAGGCTTTGTAGCAAAATAAACTACACTTTGATTATTTGCCAATGATGAAAATGCAACTTCATTTGATTGTAGTAAGGAAATGAAATCTCTAACACATTCTTACAGCCTTTTGCAATTATTGCTGCTTCTGTCAGGGCCAGGCTATTAAATCTGCAGGTCAGCCTTTGCCTGAGTACACACCGTCCCATTGTTCAAAGACTATGGGGAAAGGGAGCTGCAAAAGGAATTCCAGACTTTGGCCAATTAATCCTGCCCAGAATTATCCTGCCCAGGTTCTTGATGACTCTATGAAATTAAGTAGTTTTATTCCATTGTTGAGTTGTTGCCTGTAGATGGATGAGGTCCCTGGCTCCACTATGTTTCTGAGCTGCTGCCATGTACTACATGGAATTACGGTATCATAAAAGAAGAGCTGATAGATATAAGTCCCTGTCAGTTGCATTGTTTACTCAGTTCTTCTGAAGTGATTGTGGATTCACAGCTGAGATTTACACCATGCTTCTCCTGTATTATCTGGGGGAGCCTTAATATCTGTCAACAGAAATCTCATGACCATGGTAGGAAAAAAAGACACAGCATAGGCTAGTAATACATCAGATATCTAGTAGTAGTAATTCACAGTAGCTTTTGTGCAATAATTAATGACTGATCAACTTGGCTCTGGTGTGCATTCCCTAATATGCTGCCATAGCCCCTATTTCCTAAGATGTACTATAAAACACCTACTTAACATCATACCAAAAGAGGCTATATTTGCACCTTTTCTTGTTCTCATTATTGCTACTGTCATTAGATGAGATTCATTTGATGTCATTACTTGTGCTCATTACAATCTTTGTGACCAGAATATGGTACAGTATCAGAATTTTAATGCCTCATATATTCTATGAAAGATGACAGCAGTAAATGCTACTGCTTTGACCTTCTCAGTGTTTTATCATTCGATTCACTGGTCATCTCCATTCCTTCATTTCTATTTGTGCCCATACATAGCCTGAAGAATCAGTGAAGGAAAACTAGAGTTATCAACAGATAAGAATATTTACAGAATTGAATGTGTCCTATTTGTAAGCATATTAAAAGTTTATAGCTTTTCGTCAGCTGCATTAAGCATTAGTATTATGCCTTATCTTTGAGACAGAGATTGCTGTGAGCAGGCAGAATGGCAAGGCATGGGTCCCTTTGCTTTACAAGAACAAACAAGCCCCCAAACTATACATTCTTGTGACAATACTTGTGACAAAAGGACTTCTCGTTTGGTGCTGTTTTCAAGATTGTTCTTAAAATAATTTTTTGAATTCGTAACATGAATAATAGCTGTAGCAGTGACCAATTAACTTCTTCACTGCCAGCCTTTTCCTGATGCTTTCTTTATGGCTGGCACTCTATTACTGTAACAAGTCAATGAAATATAAACAGGCCCTCAGAGCAGGGATACCCTGGGGAAGAAGTGATGCTCTTCACTCTGCCTTAGCTTTAGCCACCAAACACAAGTGCCTGTCTTAGGTGCCTAGATGGGATTAATCTCCCCACAGCTTCTCCAACAGTCAATAGCAGAAATAGAAATTCTTAGGACTTGAGTAATCTGACCTGTTTTAGATGTCTCCCTAATTTTCCTTAGGGACAATGAGCAGAAGGAGTTCTTTCAGAGTATGACCTATAGAATCGTAGCTGGACTTATTCTCTGGATCACTGGCTGGGAGAACTTGGCTCTTTGTGCTATCAAGGCAAACCAACCCTCCAATCTAAGTTTATTTGCTGAGTGCTTAAAACTAGGCAGTGTGACCACCACTCCTCTCAACACGTTTGACCTGGATGTTCCTAGTCAGTGAAAGGGGAGGCTCTCTGGTACACAGTCTCTGCAATAGCAACTTGTGGTTTAAAGGGGTGTTCATTTCACAGACTCACTGACTTCAGGAGCTCACCTGATTTAATGTGTAGATTGGGGTGTGGTGCCTTGAAACTGAATTGCTTAAGCTCATCCATAAAAAAGAAGATCGTTTCAGTGGAATGTGTGACAGAAGCATTTATTTTTTACCTATATCCTTTCACAAATATCTACTTTTCAACAGGCATATTATGAAATAAGGCCACATTCACTTCTGCGCTATGCTCTGCTTTGGTACAGAAGAAAGACTATACAAGAGTGTTCATTACTCCATGAAGCTCCAATGGCTTCCAGCACCGTATATAAAGCTGCCATGAAAGGCCAACTTTTTTTTTTTTTTAACCTGTCACAAGAATTTACTCATGTAGCTTTGGGCAGGAATTTTTACAGAACTCCAGTACATCAAGAATATACCAGCAGTAAAACATGGCTGCAATTGCCTCATCACCCAAGCCAGAGCTCCACTGGGAACAGGAAAAGTAGGTAGTTGCCTAGAGAAGCAGACCGCTGGAGGGAAGAAAAATACCTATGACTGCTGCCAACACTGTGGTTGTCAGAGTATGGGGGAGGTGGACTGGCTGCTGCTCTTCCTCCGGGGTGACTGTGAAGGGTTGTGGCTGGTGGCTACTGTTGTCAGGCAATGCGGTGGACTGATGGTCGCCACCCCACTCCTCCCAGCTCCTCAGCAGTAGGAGCAGAAAGCCCAGCTCCTCTGTATATATCTCCTTCCCCTCTGCCTCCTGCCCCTTCCTGCTGCCTTCCTCTTCAGGTAGTGGATGAAACTGAAGCAGGGTCCAGCTCCTGAGCTGTGAGATGGCACTATTCACTTCTGAGAAGTCCTTTGTAAGCTCTGGCCCTAGCTTTAAAAGAAAAACATTTAGAGATGATCTGTTAAGTTTAGCAGCCCTCATATTCAAGAAGTGACCTGTTCCAGCTGCAGTCACAGCATCCTGGCCACAAACATCACCATGACATATTAAGTTACACAGTGGCTCAAGAGTAGACTACATTTTTTGCTTGTCTATTTTTTCACCTCAGCAATCAGGTTTTTGTGTCCAGGCAATGCAGGCTGCAGAGATGGTTGACTGATGGATGCCTCAGGCATGCCAGAGCAGAGGATAGTGCAGAATCACGACTGTGGTCCCCAATGCCCCGGTGTCTCCTAGGGTGCAAGGGAACATGCCTGCATCCGCAGCAGGCTCTCCAGCAGCAAGGGAATTAAAGAGGTCTAAAACAAAGGCAGGTTAGCTGCTGTTAGAACATATGTAATTAAAAATGATTGCTGAAAAGGTATAATTAGAGAAACTCCTTCTCTCCAGCAGAACAATGGTGAAACCAAAGATTCAGCGAAATATTCCTTGCATCCACTGCAGATTGATCTGTGTGAGACAGATCCACAGAGAGGTTAGGAAGGGCCAGGCAGAGGCCTATTCTCTGCCAACAATTGCCAACGGGGCAAGATCAGTTCAGTCCCTAAGCAGTTTCAAGGTGATGTGAAGTGTTCAAAGCACCAATGTAGAGATAAATGTGGTTTCATATACAAAGATATTTACCAGCTATTGTCCAGAGAGATATGTGTTTAGGACATCCTAGTGGAGTAGCAGGAGCACAGCCGTGGTCTATCTTCCATCTGGACAAAATTATATCCTACCTGGGACATACACCTAGGACAGGCATGTTTGAGATAGGTTTAAAACATCATTAGGATAGGAGAAAAGCAGGAGGTACAGTGTCTGGTCAGAGATGAAAAATCTCATGGATCCAGGCCAAATATATCAGATCAGGTATTTTTCTATTGACTTTTGAATTGTTGATGTACATGAGCAACTATAAAAACAAATATTGCCCTTTTTTACTGCAATATCTCAAAATTGCAATTTTTTACATACTTAATTTAACAAAATATCTCCTTTAGAAGGAAGGATCTGTGATTCTATTTCTCCTTCCTATTGGAAAGAGACATTAAATTAGAAGGCCTTCCAGGAACTTCTCTATCTGTGTTGCATGTGTGAATTATTCATTTGTCAATGGAAATATTTAATTTCCTAGATATCTTAGACTATGGTGATATATGGTGTGTTACAGACAATATCCCACTTCTGAGCATTGAGGCAGGAGGTGGAGAGCTTTGAAGTCAGATGCCTTTTTTGATTCACTAGTTGGAGGATAACAGGATGTGAGAGGTCCCCAAGCAAGCTCTCCTGTTTCACTTTGAGGTCTGAGACTGGAGGACATAACAATAAGAGAAAATATCTCATCTTTGACTCTGGGCAAGGGGTGAAGGAATGATCAAATATGAGGAGAGAATCTTGATCTTTCCTGTCTGTGAGGGATTGTGTTGACTTGGCTGGCAGGGAGTGATCATCCAGCATGGAAGAAGTACATGAGTAGCTTGCAGAAAGATTATTTGAGGACGACTGTCTGCAAAAGCCTGAGAAGCAAGGTCAAATTCTATTCAGACATACACTGGTGTGAATCCAGAGCAGCTCTCCCTGAAGTGAGCTGAGTTATGCCCTGATGTAGATGAGATCAGACATAACTTGCTGTCAACACAGTCAAATTTTACATTGATCAAAGAACAAAATCTTCCATTGTATATATTCAGAATTCATCTGATGACTGTGACAGATTTATATGGAAATATTTTCTCTAAAGAACACAGTAAGTCCAAGTTACTCCTCAGTGTGAGAAGGAAGGAGTCAGTTTTTTATAAAGGGAACACTAAATCTGAAATTATATGGGCTTTTTTTTAATCATCGAACAGCTGCTTTGCTGCCTGCTGAGTTGCATATCACCTCCAATGAATACATTTTCAGTCATCAGTGACTTACTGAATGCACCAAGGCTATAGTGTTACTTGTATTCTAAAAGCTGCAACTCAGGACAGGATGGAGGAGAATTTCATGCCAACGTTAGCCAGAATGGGAGCTGTCAAAGACTGTCTTTTTACCCTCACTTGATCTCATTCAAATGCATCAACTCTGTTTATTTCAGCTTAAAGAGTACAGTATTCTCATTAAACATTGGCATTAATACTGGAAATCCAATCTGCTGCTGTTGCTGGTAGTGCCAGCACTGGCTAATCATTTAATCCCTCTTTGGTCTTTTACTTTCAGCTTTTCCTTTTGACCTCCACTGAGCTGCTTTCTTGTTCAAACCCAGGTGAAAACACAGCACAGGTACATTCTGCCTGACACAAGAGCACTGAAATCCTACACGGCATTCATCACTTCGCGGTGCTTTCTCACACTGGCTTGCCATTGTTCCCCAGTTCTGCTCAGCGTGGGTCGTTTATGGAGGTGTGCAAGTTGTCTGGTTTTCAAACCCAGCTGATCCTTTGTGCTAGGCAGGAGCATGGGTGATTACTACATCTACCAGCTAGCATGGTAGCTAATGTTGCTAGTGGTTGTTGTCTCAGGTCAGCCCAGTTTCCCTACTTGAACACACCAGTCTATGACAAGGGACCCTTACTGTTGCCAAGGCAAGGTCTGGATGAAATCACACTATTTTACCCTACACAACATGGCTAGTATCCAAATAACATTGCCAGAGGCTGGTTCCAAAATATCTCAAACTCCTTATCCCAGCCCTCTTAGGAATAGTGCCCCAGCACTACCGAGCCTCTGTGCTTTTGTGCGTGTTATCAGTTTCACCTCACTGGAGCACTTTGAACTTCTTGATTAGCAAGCAGGCCAGGAAAACAAGCTTAGTTAAAGGGTTTCTTCACTGTACACACGTATGTTCTCAAGACAACTGTACACACATTTGTTCTCCAGATAGCAGTAGGTACATGTACACTTTTCTAGCACAACACAGTCCTTGAGCGTGCCCCACATATTTACTCTGATCTCATCCCTTTGGTCAGCCAGAGGTCAGGTTAAGTTATCCTGTCTCTTCTTTCGGTTGCTTTCTGTTCTGGCAGATGCGCACATTGGTTTTATATTAGACAGTTTTTAGAAAAAAAAAACCAGGAACAGCTCTAAGAACATACAGCAGAAACAAGGACCCTGCTTCTCAACCAAATGCCCAAACTACAGAGCTGTTTTGCACCCCTTCTCTCTTAACTTGGCTTAATGATTCCTGAATACTTCTTGGCACAGTTCCTCAGCCCCAAGGAGATATTCAGGGAGATCTGGCACTAAGCTAAGTTAGAAACCTGGTAAAATAAAGAACCTTGTTAGTAGGAGAGAAGTTGTGGATTTGAATCTGCTCAGACAAAAACTGAACCCATTTCTCATTTCCTGAAAAGTGACTTAGCTCCTACCTAAAACATCCACAAGTTAATAATGTCCAGAAAACCTCTTCTCTAAATATGTGAGACTGGCATTTGGGACTTCAATATCCTTACAGAAGATGCCCGGAGTTATTTTCAGGAATTATCTATAAATGCTTATTTTAGTGGCTTCTAGGAGCTTTAGTGAGAACAGCAATGAGCATTCAGGAAGCTTGCTACACAGGGCTGTCAAACCATGGTGTTCCTTTCAGTAAATTTTGCAAGTAATTGTAATACCTAAATTAAGTGCCTGTAACAAGTGATCTACCTCACAGGCTGTGTGGAGATTACATATTGTAGCACACCATGACATACTCTTGAGTCATGCTCCTCCATGCAGCTCTTGTACCCTGATTCCCTTTGCATGGAAATCAAGTTATGCAGGGTTTGAGGAGGCAGCATTTTCCCCGTTCTTGCTCCAAAATTGAGCTGGGATGCAACTAGGACACAGCCAAACCTGGCAGCTAGGAAATGCTCCTTGTTCTAGAAATATAGCCTTGGCCCATCATGTCTATTTATATCTATAGTTTATATGGAAAGAGAGGCTGCTCTGAATAACTCATCACAATTAATAGCAGACACATGTATGCAGTTAGGTCACTGCAGCTGTTAGTCTTCATGTAGCCCCCAGAGTCTAGAGTGAGGGGTAATATACGACGCTTAGAGAAAGAGTACAGATTTCTACAGGAGATACACTATTTGCATTTTTACATTTATTAGCCTCTGACTTCTTCACTGCCTGAAATGCTGAGATATCAAAATCGCGTATTCATGATTGATTTGGGTTACTGGGGAAGGTGTTGGGAAGGAGACTGAATGCTCATCATGGCAGGTCTAGTTGATTAGATAATAATTGGGATGTTTTTTGCAACAGAGACTGAGAGTATCTTGCGGCTGTTGTGAGCTGTGCCTACAAGGCATGATTAGGTGTGTTACGGTGTGTGGGTGTGACTGTAACTGTTCACAGCTGCATGTGTAGTGAAGTCCAGCCTTGAGCAGACTTGATTTCTTGTTCTGCCTTTTTTGTCTTTCTTTTTTTTCTTCTGACAGCTCTTCCTGTGCTTAAAAACAAGAAAAGGGGCTCAGAGCACTTCTCAGCTACTCTCAGGATCACAGAGTGAAAGCTCCAGGCCCAGGAAAGGGTATTGAGCTCTCTAGGACAGCTCCTTTTCTCCAGAAAAGCTCTATTAGGAGGTGGGGCAGGGTTTGCATGAGTCCCATGTCTGCTGTCTTGGATCGGCACAGAAACAGAAAACTACAACTACGACCACAATGGGATCCAGAAAGATTGTGCCCCTCTGACTTAACAGACACCTAGTGTCTTCAGTGACCTCATGGATGTGTGCTATCCTTCACTTGGAAGGATCACACTAAGCATAAAGGTGTAACTCCGACTCTCCTCCAGCTGCTCAGGCCTCCCCCTCTGTGATAAGACCGCATAGCTTATTGCCAGCTTGCGCTAACCTTTGTCAGTGTTAGCACCTGACCTGCACATCTTTCCTTTTGGGATTGACCTGGCATCCACACCCACAGAGCACTGATTGGTCCTCATCTGGTAATGGTTTCCAGCTTTCTCTACTCAGTTTCTAAGAAATGAACAATTCTTTATCCCATTATAAAACCCACATCAATCTATTCTCTTCAGCCCCCTTGGCCCTTATGCAACATTCCTACACATCTCTTTGTAGCACATCTCATTCCCCTTCTCCGTGACTTGTACTTCTCCCGAGTGAGGATCAGGCAGAGAGGCACTGCAGAAAGGATACCTGCATGAAGGCTGTCAGTAATGGCCTTTAAAATCCCGTGCAGTGCATTGGTATTTTCAACAGAGAAAAACACAGGATGGCAACGCCCTCACCTGATATTCTGCGAATCAAGTACTCACAGAAATGCTGGCTGAAAGGGACATCTGGAGGTCCAGACTGCTGTTCGCAGCAGGACTGTTGCCAGCACTAGATCAGGTCAGCTGTGAGTACTTCATTGCTTCCATACTTCCCTATAGTCTGAATTAAGCTCAAGTTTGAGCTTTTTTTCTCCTCCATACCTCCATCTTTTCTAATACAACCACCAATATTGCTACTCTGTAATCTCCAGGCTTCTGCCCCTCCCATGCGCCTTCTGTTGTTTCCTTTGATTTGTCCTGCCACTATAGCCTTTTTTTCCATTACCATCAGGACTGTCTTTGTACTGGTGCACATCTGCTGGTGTTTCCTGCCCTCTTATAGGGCATATAACATTGTGAGCATGTGTTCAGAGTATATTCACTCAATCTTTGGTGAAAGCTTTTTAGGACAGATATATATGAGTTAATGGGCAGGTTTCTGCTCTTTTTCTTCTTTCTTTACATAGACATGGTTATGCAAGGAAAAACCGTCAATTATAACCTGCCCAGGACCCTAGAGGCCATGTACAAAGATTCCTCTTGGTACATCTTCAACAGTTTGTAGAGAATGCAAAGACAGGAATAACATTAACCACTACCCAGACAAATTCTGCTTCAGGGAAATGACTGGGAATACAGGCAGAAGCAGACACACCTGTGTTATCTCTGAAATTAAATTTAGGCAGAGATGCATCTTGGTCTTGTTGCTCAACCCATTTTCCCTTCTCGCAGTGGAACAAGGATTCCTTCATGGATGCCTCTCAGATGTTCTCCATTTAACTTTCCTTTTACAAAATCCAGCTTTCATGATCACTAGCCTTCTGGCTGAGGTGACCTATGCATAGGACAATTAGAGCTGACCTTTATAGCAGAGAGTTTTGCTGTTTTATACTGTCCCAGAGGAGTCTGTGATGTCCAGTTGCTCTGGTCTTTCTCAAAAGCTTCCAGCCGCCTGACTGGTCACCACTCTGTTCCCGCTTGAACCAGACCTGGCTTTTTAACATGGCTGCAGAGGGCATGTGAAAGATTCATATTTATATGTTTCATACCTATGTTGCACTGGTGTAAACAGCAATAAAGGGTGCAAAAGACAGGAGGATTTCAGGCTGAGTTTCCTAATTGTGCAGTCTTTGCATTGTTTTGAGACAATTTTTCTCATAAAGTGTCATAGTATTCAGGATACCAGGCCAAGAAGCTTGGTCCCTCCACCAGCATACTGACAGGAGAAGAAAAAATCTGATTGATTATTTAGCAGGCTTTCGAACACGAAAATTGTTCCGGCTCAAATAACTAATCTAAGTTTGCAATTTGGATTGAAGTAGTGGTACTGATAAGGTAGCCTGGATTTTAATAAGGATTGCGGTTAGACTACACAAGTGAGCTGAACTAATGGCTGCTTGTCTCTAGAAGGAGCAGTCCAGCTCTCTCCTCTCGATTTTCCTTTTTTTTCCTCCTCCACCTCACCACAATTGCTTAACCTGCTTCTTTCCTTACACAGGCTCTAGTACTCTTCTGACTGCATGGTGAGCAAGTTCAGCTCACTGATCTGGCAGAAAACTAACTCAAGAAAAAAATGTGTAGTTTTCGGACCATTTACAAGTTGAAGGGGCTCAGTACAGGCTCAGAAGAGAGTGACAGCCACAGCAACTGAAGGGAAAGACCTCATAGCTGGAAGAAGAAATGTAGGGGGAGAGGCATGGGGAAGGGAAAAATGGAGCAATGCCTTTAACTAACAGTGAGATATTAGATTGGTTCAGCTGTTTTGTCTAATCATACTGTCTGGTCAGCAGCTTAGTTACAGCTTTAACTCCCCAATGGGCTTTGTCCAGTGTTACTAAATACAATTAACTCCTTGTTAAATTGAAAACAAAATTTATTAATCTGGGTTAGTAAACCTGCACTAAACATGCATTTTTCTTTTGCCTTTTCTGTTCATATTGCTGTGTGGCTCTGTCCTCAAAACCTCTTGGTAGCTCTGTTAGGAAGAAGAAATTGCTAACTCTGGAGATCCCCGAGGAGACCCAGTGAAGCCATTCCAGAAAGAGACTCTGGATCTGGCCAGGCCATTGCTAGTCCTAGTATCCAAGCAGCTCACAGATCTGCCGGAGGAGACAGAATTCAAGACCAGCAAAAATAGAAGATTGTTTTGAGGCTTTTCTTTTAATTTTCGAGTTAAATCTAGAAATATTTTGCACTAACTTTCCTCAAGAAATAATAGTAAGGTTTGGGCCCTCTTTTGATAATTCTTCTCAATATGGTAACAGAAATAGCATTAGGTGTTGACTGTATGCCCAGGACACAAGCTATGGGCTAGTTCTGCATGGCACAGTGCTATGCTATGAAGAAATACCCAAGCTAATTCTGAACTAGCTCAGCTATTTACTCTTATTTAGTCTAATATATTCTAGTAGTAACAAATCTATATTGCTTCCAGTACCCTGGTGAGTTTATTTAAATATACATGTCATTGCTGATATCTTATTTTGACAAATGAGTATAGCTATCTTATTTTGATAAACAAGTACTTATTCTGATAAATAAGAATGATGGGAAGTGGTTTTCTGTCTTGGGACTGGAAATATTTTCACTGCATTTTTCCAGCATTCTGCATGTAGAAATCTAGTGATAACTGCTGCAAAGTCTTTTGAGAAAACTGTGTACAAATTTCCCATCTAATACACTTGCAAGCCATACACAAATAGGGGAGAGGGAAATACAGTGAAAGATGGTCATTTATCCTTTATGGCATCACATAAATTCTCAGAAATTCTTCAGTGCCTCTCACACCTGTTGAAGTATTAGGAGGGCTTCAAACAATTAAATGATACTCCTGCTAAAGTGCGTAAATTATTTCTTCTTATCTTTTTGCTTGGTCCTAAATCATGCACCTGCAGAACTGCTTTTAGATAGAAGGAAATGGGAAAAACAAGAAGAATTTTCTTTTCTTTTGATTTGAAGTGTTTCTTTATTTCTGTCTGTTGCACGACAGCCCAAGTCTGGGTATAAACAGTTATGTGCAACTTAGCATACATGGCTGTGTTTATATTAGCAGACCCTCCATTCTCTGTTCTCTTACTGAGTTTCTTGCATACAACAGCTCTGTGAATCTGGCTGCCAGGGGAACCGAACCACGAATCTTGAAAAGTGAAAGCCACAAGTGCAAGGAAAAGGGCTGGGAATAAAATGGCCACCTCACAGGACAGAAATGGCTTGTCCTCTTCGAGTTTGGATTTGCTTTCAGTGAGTGTACTAGTAAGCAGCATAGAAACCAGAATATTCACTGAGGTGGCATATTAGTGGAATAAAATAATGATAGAAAGTGAATTTTCGGATATCTAAATTATTTATATCTAAACACTTGATACTTAGTGAGATGTTCTTCTATGCAAGGGAACAGAAAAATACTGCTGGACGTGCCTGAACAATTGTGGTTAAGCAACATGCCTCAGATTTCAAAGATTAAAACATTTCAGCAAACTAATCTTAAAGAATCCCCAGACCAATAATCAGGGAGATTTGCATAGATTATTTAATTTTTAAACTGGATCTTTTTACCTGAAAAGACAGGCTTTTCTGCACATTAAAAAAAATATATATTTTTCTTTGAAAAAATGAGGGTCTAAGAATGAAAATTTGGGGTGGAGACTTAGCCAAGAAGCCAATATTTCAGTGTACATGTTACTAATGCACCTCAGAGGCACTGCAGAACAGATGCCTCCATGTTCTTACACTTGTTCGTTTCGCAGATATCCAGGTACACTTTATTTTTGAAAATGGGCTTGTGGCCATGCAACCTTTCATGAGTTTCTTTTGCCATTTTCCTCACCAAAATGAAATGCTATGGGAAGTATGACCCAGCTCAAAGAAAAAAATGAGGTGCATATGGCCACTGAACCACAGCTCTCATAAATCACCACTATGACATTTCACGAAGGATTTTTCTCTCAGTTGAAATATTTGAGATACTCTCTTCTTTGAAAATTCAAGATTTTTTATGTGACACAAAAAGCCATTTTCCCACCATTGGGAACTTTTATCCTGTTCCTCATACTGCAGTTTTATGCCAACTTTACTTAATCATTTCTAGGTGTTGACTTTGCTATTTTACTCTTATTTTCCTCTTGCTATAAATGATGACTTCTCAAGAACCTGTCTCCTGGAACTACGTGAATGCTTCAGCCTTTTAGCTTTTATGTGTGAAAAAGAAAGTTTCTGACTTGTGTTATTATTGGAGGAAAATATGGAGTTTGTATATGATCGTGTCCTAACAGCATGAAAGACAGAAGACAAAAAGAAAAAATTATAAAACTCTAGAAACTGATGGGATAATGCTGGATCGTTATGTATCGGCAATACAGCAGTTTCTTCAGTGGGATTTCTGACCAAGAGCAAAACTTCTGTATTGCCCTAAGGTAGCTAACAATTAATTTTATCAGCAGAAAGCAAGAAGATACCTACATGAGTAATGTCCCATTGCTGGGGCTGCTGGAGAACAGAAGTCAGATCCTGTAGCAGCTACTTTACTAATAGACATAATATTCCCTTTTTAAAGCAGACAGTTCTCAGATTGTTGGGTGATTTACGACATTTGTGAAAAGCATTTTTCTAATTAGTAACTAAATTTAGACCTCGGATGCTGTGCAACATGCCTGATGCATAAAAATATCCCTTTAAATGATGGCTTTGTCCCGTGCCTGTCTATTTGTGCTCTTATTATCAAGTAAGAATAAAACTCTTTTGGCAGGTGTTTTTGTTTCATGACAAAGAGCTGATGGCTTTGTGAATTGAAGTGTTTTTTATGGTCGCATAACTCATCCAAATCTACACTGCGGTATGACTTTGTGGTTGTGCACATACAGGAAAATGCAGATGAATTCTTGCGCTGCCCTTGCTTCACCAATTCTGCAATTAAACTGAATGCTGTTGAGAAACAGGAACACACGGACACTAATAAACTCACCTGCAAGGCGCTCAGTGTTATGCTACACAGTCAGCACTTCAGACAGTCTCAGGGATCTGAAGGAACACACATTAAATATGACATTTGAAAGTAATACAATCCATTACAGCAGACAGTGCTGGCTTTGGAGGAGGCTTGACAGCTAATAAAGTGATCAAAGTTGCTTTGATATGTCTCATTTTGGCTCGCACAGCTGAGTTCTTTTATAGCCAACAGAAGTGATTAGAATAGTGGTCTCTTCTGTGACTTCCCGAGGGAGGGATCAACAAATAGAAATAGCTTATGTGAGTGACACAGTGATGCAGCGTTTTCTTTTTTCTGTATTCTTAGCTATAAAATAAATGATAGAACAAATAGATACAGACTGGGAAATAAATTTAACTGAATAACCTTTTTTTAATTCTAATCATTGAATCTTTTTAAAATTGTTAGAGTGAGAATACTGGTTTGCAAATATTAAGTCTTCAGCAGACTAATTGTCAGTATGTCTTTCAGTGGACTGTGCAATTTTGCTATTTGCTACTGGTGAAATATGTGCTGTTCTGTATTCTCACAGCACAGGTGAGTTCAAGTGGAAAGGGATGGGATTTTTACATGAGTAAGAAATAATTTATGAATGTATTATATTTGCAGCGTTTCTGTGAAGTATCATAACAGAGTTATATGGTCTCTGTTGACTACACAGTGTAGTAATAAATCTAATCTATTATATGAATGTTTCTTCCAAAAGATGTAACAGAATTATGAAACCGGACTGAGACACAGATGTTTAAAACAATTGAAATTTAAAATATCAATGAAAAAACACGCCATTTTCTGCAACACGGAGACTTAATGCCTGATGTTCTACCAATGTTTAATAACTTACATGTCTATAGCAACTTCCATTGCTCAGCACTAGATGTTTGCAAATTAAACAGCACATTTGAAATCTGATTACCCACTACAGCAATGATCAGCTTAAGGCAATGGGGTATGGCAGCCGCATCAGCCCAGAATCTCTAAGAGTGTTTTTGAAAATCTTTGAAAAGATTTGAAATATTCCAAATACTAACTAGGTAATTTTTTCATGACTTTCAATATACTCTTTCCAACAATTCAATAGATTACTGGTGATGTTATTAATAACTGTTACCTTTCAGATGAATACTACCCTGAGTGTGCAAGCTAGCTGGACACCTCTGGATCCCTCACTAGGATCTTGAAGCCATCTAAGGGGCAGGGGCAAAAGGGACAGAAAAAGAAAGGCAAGGACTGGGAAGCCACATAGGGTGGCTGTTGGCTCCAGCTCATGCAGTTCAGATCCCAGGCTCTGTGACTATCCCCTCCGCCAGAACACTTCACTGAGGAAACGAGAGTTCTGAGAATGTCCTAGAAGAGCAGAAAGCCAGAAATGAAAATTTTACAGCTGTTTCTTGACGCTGCTTCTGTGCCCTTCCTTCTTCCTAGAGCTAATTTGGGACAAGTTACTGTGAAGCGGGGCTGGTAGAGACCTAGACATCTGGCTGTTAAGTGAAGTGGAAGTGGGTGAAGAGCCAAAGAACAAAATTATTTGGCTTGAGTAATTTTTGTCTCTTCCTTCTCTGTAATTTTCTCCATGGAAGGAGTAAGGATAGCAGAGGAACACATACTGCCTTTCTGGTACTTTTTGTTCTTTTTTCTTAAGGCATGGCTGAATGAAGCAAGCTGAGTCAAAGCAGGCAGAAGGTAAACGTGGAGACATTTTCCAGCTGAATGTCATCAGGGAAAATTTTCAAAGGCAGAAACAGTCTTCTGAATGACTGTACTGCCTTCAAACACAATGCTATTCCCCATCTTACTTCAGGCTTTCAATGTGCTGTTACTGTTTGATTCTTACACTTTCTCTCTCATATCTCACCTCTGCCTATAAGTTTGGCTACACTGCTTTCATTCAGCCCATATACTAGTTTTCCTCAACTCCACCTCTTCAGAAAATCCTCTTTTTACCTCCTCTTGTGTCTTTTTTGTCTCCTCTCCAATTCTCTTGAATGTTGCAGTTGCGGGATGTCTTCAGTCTTCAGCTCTTCAAACTCTAGCAACTGCTGCTGCTGCTGTGGTCTACCTCAGCTTTCCTTCAGCCATAGCAATAGGTGGCTGGCTGAGGCCATAGCTGGCCTTTTTCTTCTGTCAGGAGAGCAAGATATATAACCTTCTGTAACTGCAAGCAATGCGATAGGGTCTTGTGGCTCTTTTGCCTGAGGGCAGCGGATTGTGCACTGCTGAGGTCCAGCTTTAGTTTCTAATGGTTTAACTTATTTGACTTCAGAAATGAATGTGAAAGGCCATGCATGGAAATTTCAAGCCATCACACCCATTAAGCTAGGCAATATCTGTTTTCTGTTGAGAATGCAAGATTAATTATAAAAACATACCATGGCTGAATATACTCAGACCTAGAACACATCCGTTTTGTTCCTGCTACATATATCCTTACCTATCTCCACAATGAACTCCACTCCAAAAGAGAGCTTATTTAGGTTTCTTCTCCTCTGCGCATGGAAGGGTAGAAAACAAATTAGTCTCTTCTGCTTGCCTAGGTCCCCGTTGTTACAGAAAAGAGTGTTGTTATCAGTATAATGTTCAGCTGGTGGAGGACTTTGTGATCTGCAGAGCACTGATAGCAGCATCCTGGGAGCCTGCTGCTTCGGAGTGGGAAAGGCCAAGAAAGGAACAGCCTGAGAGTCTGGACTGGACAGCAGTGCTGGGATACACTCTCTTGCTCACAAAGAGTTACAATAATAACGTGAAGGAATTACTTCATATCAGTTCTTACACACTGCAAGATGTGGCTGTTCAAAAATGGAGGCAGATACAACTGAAGAAGGAGTCTGAGTATTCTGGCTACCAGCTTTATGGTGTCCGTCAACACAGGAGATCAGCTTGTTCTCCTCTTAAGTAAAGCAAAATAACTGGTACGCAAAATAGTCACAGAGTGCACAACTAGGGCACAAAAAAATCCCTAGGCTCTTAACTGCAGACTTCAGACATGAATGTTAAATTATCAGATCATCTATTGAAAAAGGGGAATTATATGGGGACCCCATAAAGGCAGTTGAAGATCTCCATCAATCTGAATACATTTTGAAAAAGCCTCACATTAAGAACAGCTCTTCTCTGTAGAGGGGTATTTGGGATATTAGGATGAAATGAGCTATTCATGCTGATAAGGTAACTGTCTGCTATAATGAGTTCCTACATTGACATTTTGACAGTATAGACAGATGGATCAGTCAAATTTTTATTACTTAAGAAAAAGGGATTGAACAGAGACAGGTTGAATGAAAACCATTCAGCAAGTTTTAATGTTCAAGGTGTTAGCTGGAGCTTAGCTGGAACTTGATCGATATCAGCCGTGAAAGAGTCTTTGGCCTACCAGGCTGAATCCAACTTCAAAATGAAAGAACGATGGAGATTTATCTGTCATGCACTGTATCTCCTCCCAGAGGCTCTTAGTTACAAGACATCCTTTGATAAAAAGATCACCGAAGTCTGACTACTAATTCCGCTAAAATCTATTATAAACTCCAGAATGATACTGAAGGTCATTGAAATTCTCCATTGGCTACATAATAATCGTCTTCATTTATCAACAACATAAAGCCCTCTGTCTTTTAAATTTCTCCTTCATGGATATTCCTCATTTTAATGTTCTTGCCATTTCACTAGTTGCCTAGTCAAAGTTAATTTCTCTAACGAATGGAGCTGTAGCTAAGAATCACTAGTGTTTGGGCTAATTTAAAACTCCACTGAAACTGTCAGGGATTGACTTCCAGCCTCTCTGTGGAATAAAGCTGACTCAGCACTACTTTTACTTCTTCCACCTCCTCATGTCCCACAGGACCTTGAGATGCTACCAGTGATTTACACGAAGCTCTTCAGCAAACTTATCAAGGAGGCTAATTTGTTTGTAAAACAGGAGAAATAAACAAGGAAAGCTAAGGAAAACTTTCCAGGGGAAGTTCATGAATCATGGTTATGCCATATAACAACATTCAAAGCCCTCGCTTTCAGAGGACAGCAAACATGACCTCTTATTTCATCAGCACTGCGCTCTAAGAGGGATCTTTTTGCCTGTTGTGTTACCCTTGAAGTAAGCGTGACAGAAATTGCTGTTCCTCTTGTCAGTCAGAAGGACCATCTGGCACTACATTAGAACACTTTTCTATTAAATTCACCAGCATGCTAATTATAGGATGACTAGTGAATGGTTAAACTGCCAGATGCTATGAAGATATATCACTGTCTTTTTATGTGGTTAGGCAAACGTTTAATTAAACCTGCAGCTGCTGTGTCTGCTCTACCTACTAGCATATCTAAATTACATTCACCTATGGGGAAGATGGAGCTGTCTTAGAGCTTGTCTTTCAAGAAGAAAAGCAACTTAAAAACAACTTTGCTGCAACATACAGCATGTATACATGTGATTTAATTACACATGTTGGCAATTTCATCAAAACTAGTTACAGACTCTTTCACTTCATTGGATTGTGCTCCCTCATCCTTGAACAATCTTTTACCACTCTTGCTGGCTTTGAAAGCTGAGTTGTTTTAGAGGCTTCAACACAGCCACATTAGAAATTGCAATATACAGCTGCTGTTAAGAGGATGTTTAAGCAGATGATCCCACTACTGCTTCTGACTTTGAAATCCTTGAATACATGGAAATAGCCTACATCCTTTTACTTTTCCACGTTCTAAGAAATCTTTCATTTGGAAAATACTGAAAATGGTATGTGAGCTTTCAGCATGAAAGAATAAGCAATACTGGGCCCAAGGTTTTTAACATTCCCCTGAAACTGCTTTACAGGAACACTGAAGGACAGATGCTGAGACTCTGCAGTTCTCCCCTTTTTGTATGTGACCTCAGCTGAAGGCTGCAGAGGATAATTTCCAAGGAGCATATAACTCTCTGATTTCTAAAAGTGTTTACACTTAGCTCTACTTGGCACTGTCAGATCTAATGGTCAGATCAGGAAAAGTAGGATTAAGGGATCTAGCTAAAGTCTAGCCTCCATTCAGTCTCGTTTCCATTACCCTTCCATTAAAGGGTGCTTTGTTCCCATTTATTACCTGGGCCCCTAGGCTGCCTGGGCTCTTTTTAGCATCTATCTCAAGGCACGGGAATTGTGGTGACCAAAGATGTAGGTGGGCAAAAAGCCCATATTCAGCCACAGAGCTTGAGAGGTGGGAGCTTTGTTGGGTGGGCAACGTCTTTGGCTGGAAGTGGCTCGTTGCTCTTCATTGATTGCAGAAAGTGCTTTGGGCAACTAAATTTGCTGAATTTTGCTGAACTGATGCAAAGTGTCCTTGTTGCAGTTTTGGCTGAGGTCAACAAGCACTTTTCCAGACAATTCCTGAGCACAGTTTGAGTGCTAATGTAGGTAAAAGAGCAGTGCCAGTAGGCAGACTGGATGTGGCTATGTGTTTTGGAGGTAAAGGAATTTAATCTTATGGACACAGGTCATTTTTTGCTAGTTGATCATAGTGTCAGAGCACCGGTAGGAGAGTGAGAAGTAAGATGCTGGGATGTTATTTAGGCGATCCCAGGGAACTGGGCTTTGGGGGCAAAGCAGGGGTTTAGGGCTTTTACAGAGGGAGTCCTCGTTAAAGCGATTTCACTGTTTTAAAAGACTGTCCTATTTATAACTTTCTTCTTCCTTTGCTAGCATCTTTTTCAGCCAGTTTTCATCACACATGTCTTGTTAGGAGCATACAGCCATTCCTTTGGGGCACAAACACTGACAAAGTGATCCATATGATGGTTACCTTGGGGTGAGATGCTTGTAACAAGCATCATGCAGAGCAACATCTGAAATCCAGGAAATGTATCTGGGAATATATGACATCGGTGTCACAGGAGCTGCAGTCAGTGTCTTGATGTCTGCTTGGGAAAGCAGGCAGAATATGCTTGCTATCTTCCCTTACTCTTTTACTGACTCCTGGTGCTGATTAATTTGGATGAAGAGAGTAATATCCTCCCACACCATCAACATCTGTGTGTACAGCAAAGCCCTCTGTGGGCTCAGCCTGACACACTAGAAAATAGCCTCTTTTTTGAAGCTATAGGACCCAGAAGGCAGGGAAAGCACAGGGGCAGCTTGCAAAGTATATTTGCTGGCTCTGGAAATTGTTCCTCTTTTCTGTTGGAAGAGATCAAATTTGCTGATTTTCCAGGCACACTAGAAAAGACATTTACGTGAGTGTTTTCAGAGGAGGTAGAAGCATGCTTTCTAGATGGCAACGGAGGTAGATAGCTAGCAGACTGAACTGCTGAGGTTTAATTTAATGATATTTCGGCATGATTTATTACAGCAGGCCCTCTAGAGTCTAGGGAGCACATCTTGGTTCTTTTAAATTTAAATAAATAAATAAGTGATTGATCGTTGAACAAATTGGCATTCAGTTTCAGGAGACAAACCTGAGGCACATCAAAGGCAGGCTTTCAGTGCCAGAATCAACTGCAGTTTAACAACTATGCTAAGCTATGCAATTATCTTAAACCACAACAATCCTGTTGGATTTACAGGTGAAAATTTAGCATCATTTTCCTTACACAAAACAAATAAAATCAGCATTGCATTTTCATATTAACGCAGCACTGGACAATGCCAGAGGTGAATTACCATCTACACCCAGAAGCACCACTGGCATGCTGGCTGCCTCATGGATAAATCAAAATATGTATTTGCTGGTCTGAGGGGTTTGTGTCTACTGCAAATAATTTAGTGATCTGCAGAGATCATGGCCATTAAGGTAACTCCGAAGAAATTTTGGTTGTCAAAAATGGTGCTGAATGGGTCAGCATTTCATCCTGCTGGTGTGTGTAGCCCTGCTGCTTTCATTCACCATTGGCCTCCATTTTTCAGCCCATCCAGTCATCCCTAGGGAAAAATGATTACAAGAACTGATTCTAAGACAGATAAAGCATGATGATGGCAGATAACTACCTGGAGCTGGAGGACTGGAGGCAACAATATTAAAAAGAAAAAAAATGCAGAGGTGAGTGGCAAAAGCAATTGAAAAGAAAACATTCCTAAAAAGAAATTCAGATATCTCCCCCTATTGCTCTGTTCCACTTTATCCAGCAGCTGACAATGCATCCTTAATCACATTTTGGAAAAAAACAAAAAAGTAGCATTCCTTTTAAACCAATGGGGAGAGAGAGCAGGCAGCATTGCAACAGAGATTAATGATGGCAAGTCAATAAATAAATAAATAAATAATGATATTGCCTTTACATGTTGCTCAATGGCATTGATCATTGTCAGAGAGAGCAAGAAATCTCTGGAGTTTCCTTCTCTCTCTGCTGGGCTGGAATTCAGTAGGAGAACAGAGTTGAGGGCAGCTTTCATTTGAAGGAGTATCTATTAATCAGGCAGACAATCCTATTAAAAAGAGAGGAATTTCCATGATTGCACTGCAATATACATTTTCAATATTGTGCAAAAAAAATCGGTGTTTAGCATGAAGTGAAACTGTAAGCTTGGATGAGACTCTGAGCAGGAGATAGGGCACATGCCGTGTTCCTCGGGAGAAGCCCCAAGAGACGTTTTGACTTAAGAGATAAGAGATTCCTTCCCTGACAGATTTTTTTTTCTGGATTAAACTAGCAGCATCCCACAGGAATGCGTCCTTCCTGGCAGTGAATGAGTGTGTGGAGTGATGGATGTGATTGCTGTCACTCCCCTTCTGCTCATTGGTGACACTCTTGCAGCTAAAATAAGGTGCTGACTCTGGGTGTGCCAGTGCTGCTAAATAAGCGTGGGGCAGGGAGTGAGCCTGAGCACTCAACTCTTGTCTGCTGAATTTTTCGTTTGCTGAAGTTTTCCCAAGACCAAGCCCCAGCAGGCTTCTGGGGAGAGTTTTTCCCAGAGACTGCTCCCAGGAGGCACCGTGGGTGCCTCTGGGCCATCTAGACAGCTCTGACCCTTCCAACACGGGCATATGTCCTTGTGCCACATGCTGCCGCAAACACAACACCCATGGCTCGCCTTGAATGTCTGCAGGGCTATAGCACAGCAGAGCTCTTCCAGCAGCGAACCTGGGTAACGGTTAGCATCATACTTTACTTTGCACCACTCTGTCAGTTACTGCATCTCAACAGTGGGGTGGTAAATACCTGCCGAAGGGGACATAACTCCTATAACTTATCTTATTCAGTCATCAAGCACATATTTGACCATTTCTCAAAATATTTTTAACTGCAACAAAAGCAACAAGAATTTCCAGGTAGAGATGATCAAATTTTAACCCTGTAGTGCCCTGATATCTTAACAGATGGAAAACTGTCTGGAAAGATTTTCTTGGGGATTGATTTTCTTCCTTAATGTTGCTAATAGCATATGTTGCTAATAAAAATGATACTAGCTATTTCTAAACAAAACTGGCATGCCCCTATTGTGGTTCACTTACAGGAAGGCTGGTCCAAATACCTTTCCAAATCTAAGGACTAATAGATACAATACGCAAAATAATTATTATAATCCATCAATTTCACAGAAACAAAGCTGAACAACAAACAATTATAATAGTAAATTGAATCATAAAATGGCATATGCCTGCTGCTGTTTGCTGCAGTCCTCGTCACCAGGGTCCTGGCTGTGCCTGAAGCTTCTAGGTGAACTGGCACAAACGTGGTGCGTTTGCATAAGGGCAAATCCTGTTTCTGTTGCAGCAGTCAGTGGCAATTTTATTACTGACTGCAGTGCAGTCAGGGTTTTAATCTTTCCTACAACTTTTGTCTCCTCCCGTACTGAGCTGGGATTCATAATGCGTTTGAAGTTGTGGTTTTCAAACTACTCACAGCCACTCAAGCATAAAGTGATGCCTGATCTGTAATTAAGGCAGCGCGAAGTATCACACTCTCCAAACTCGGACTTCAAACCTCCCGCTATCGGCGCAGCTCCTGGCTCCTGGCGAACAGCCCGTCCTTTGCCTCGTCTCTGCTCCTGGGCTCGCTCAGCCCGAGCTTCTGCTTCATCTTACCCATGCAAAACCCCCAGGTCACCAGACACTTTGGTGAGACCCGAAGTTCACCCGCCGCTGCAGCCTGGTCAGGATCCAGGCAGCAGGTTTGTGTACGTGCTGTGTGGCTGCGCCGCCGCTACGCGTAACGGCGCTGCGTTGGGGTTTGGCAAGTGCCATCTGGTTTTCATTTTCTTTCACGGTATAATTCATCACCTCTGCCTCCGCAGATTTACAGTGCAACTGCCTTTCTGCTTTCAAGACGATTTCAGCTACAGTGAGCGTGTTTTGATTTATTTTAACTGAACCCAACAGACACCACCATCAAATCATCCTCTTTTAAATTAAAAGGAATTTGATTTGCAAATTTTAGCAAGATAGGACTACTCATAAAGTAATAAGATGCTAAAGAGATGAAAGTACCAGCCAGAACATAACTCTGATCACCAGAATCTAGGAAAATACTCTGGAGAAACATCTTAAGCACATAAAAGCTCATCAAATATTAATTAGAAGAGGTGTAAAGAGGAAAACACCTATTATAGCTTGGTATAGGAAATTATTTGTTTAATATTTCTTGTTGTAGCTCAAATTCCAGTCTTTATGGGCAAAAGACGGGATGCATCTTTCATTAAAAAACTATTTATGAAAGGTGACATTGTGAGAGGTGACACTGACCTGCACTGTACATGTATCTGTGTACAGACAGGAGGAGAAGAAAGAAAATTTAAACCTAAGCTGGTTTCAGAAGTAACAAAAATGAGTAGCTGGGCGTTCTTTGATAAACCATGAAGGATGGTTTTATTGTAGATTCCTGAGATGTCCGGTAAACAGTTTCTCCCCCCTCCACTTAAGCACATACACTGCAAACATCATCAGACATAGCGGTAAGAAAAATAGCAACTAAGATCCAAAGAAGAAACTTACCTCCTGTGACACTGGTTACCGAGTGTTTCTTTTGCAGTGATACCAAAAACCCTCTCTTCACTGCAATTTTATACATTTCTCAGTTATGTCTCATTTTACACAATAGCTATTTTCATTGAGCTACACTGCATACCAAGGTATTGTGAATTATGAATAGGATTATCAAGTTAAAGGGACATTGTCAAAAAATATTTTACATACACATGCAGACATTAAAAACCCTGTTAGGTCTGCCAACTCAAGCAGGCAAAAAACCACGAAGTGTCAGAATTAATGCTATCTGTGTTACCCTAAATCTGCCCTTTCCATGCACGCATCATAGCTACAATATTTAATAATATGATTGCCCAATTTATTTTTTCCCCATCAGCTCCCATCTCATTCGGTGTCCTCTGCTGGATGCTCCTCCTCCAGCCCCCAGTTCTTGGGCCCTCTCCAGGCTCATTGCACAGCCAAACATTCACATATTTTCCACAGACATAACAAGTGGAAATTATCTCATGCAGAGGCCATGCCCTTTGCTGAATTTAAAGCCATATTTAGTAAGAAGGCATTACAGCTTCTCCATGCATTATAAGTCTTTTAAATGTGTGGAAAACAATATACTTTCTTAAAAGTCACTGATTTCAGCAGAAGCTAAAGCAAATCCATGGCTTGGATGATTTCAGCCCAGATAGTTCAACTTGGGAGGTTAGAAGCAAACACAGCCAGCATCTAGCAAAGTATTGCAAACTTTCCACTTGGTGACACAATTAGCTTTACACAGTTCATATGCTCACAGACATATGTCCACTGAAGTCGCTGTGATTTTTTTGATGGACCTTTCTGAAGAAGTGGAGCAAGACACTAGGGGTTAGGGGCTAACACTGGCCCCCAAATATGGTGAGTACATAAAATCGGGAGGAGTCATGATGCAGGGTCTGTGTCGCTCCCTCTCCCTCTGCTTCCCCTTGGGGCTGTCTGGGGGTGAGCGGGGTTGCTTCAAAGGAAAAAGCAGCTGGTTTGGGGCACTTGGAAAGCTCAGCCAGGCTGTGGAGAGGAACCTGGGCTTCTGCAGGGTACGGGAGCAGCAGCCCGCTTTCCATCTCTATTTATTCCCTTACTTTGTGGGGTAAGAGGGAAAACAGAAAGGAGGGGGCCAGCACAAGACTCCAGATTTGCTTTCACCCATTTAAAAACTCAGGCCAGGCAATTAAGCCAACTGCAGCAGCTGAAATACTCTCATTTGGTAACAAGAATGAAATAAGGTTGCCAGCATTCCTTTAATTTTGCCCTTCATCCCTCCCCCACTGTGTTTGATTATCTGTATAAAAGGCTAATAAACTCTTCACTGAATTTAAAAAAGCAGCGGTATTTGCATTTTGAACACTCATCCGTTCAGATTTCAGCCCATTTAATTATTACGCTTCAGAGGACATATCCAGTTTTGCCACTCGCCATTTCTGGCTCACCGAGGAGATGAGGCGCAAGGGATGGGCAAGGGATTTCCAAGCCACTTGGTGCGCCCGTATTTATTTAAATATCATCAGTTGCCATTCTTGATCTGTACTCTAATCTGCACTTCAGATTTGAAACCACTATCCCAGGGAAAGTGTCTGCCTAGCTCTTTAAAATATGCACTGTTAATCACACTTACTTAATTTGACTAGGCTTGCTTAAAGCATTGTCTAGGGAAAAGAACATTTCCAGCTTGTCTCATGGACTCATACCTTCATTAAATGCCACTGAAGGTCTATTTAAATTTTGAGTTCTTTGTTCATTTGGATTTGCCTCCAACTACATCACAGTGAAAAATAAATCCTTCCGCAGGCTTACAAGAATGTTTATAATAAAATTGTTTTAGGAGGTGTTCGTAATGTCCTATCTCTTAATTTTCCCATATCTGTGATGTGCTTATATGTCAAGCTCTCTTAGCAAGGTCCTGGCTTTCATCTCATGTATTGCATATTTCCAAACACTTTTTAAAAAAAATTAGTTAATGAGCTTTGAGATTTTTGGATCAAGCTGCAAAGGTTTCTTCTCTGATAAAGATTTTGAGCCATGTAGCTGTTATCTCTTTCTTATTCCAGGTGAAATTTCCCACAAGCAGAACAGTGAGAACTGAAGATGCCATAAAATTCATTAAAACTTCAACACTGGAAATAACTTAGTGAGTAAGACGAGTGTAATAGCACTTTCTAGGACACCTGAGCTGATGTAATGGCTCTCTCAGGCCAAAATGGGCCTCCTTTTGAAAGCAGGGAGATTTCAGATTAGCACATTTGTCTTAGTGAATCATATCCTCCTTTTCCTTCACATCTGTCCGCTTCTTTGGCAATGGATCCTCCAGGGCGAGGATCTGTGTCTGTGCTCCACATACGCACAGTGCGAGCACAGCAGGTAACACGACTGGTACTGGGTGGCTTAGACAGCTCCAGTATAGAAATATTTGTTACCACTCTTCTATCCCAACATTTCTGTAACCCAGACTATGCCAATAAAAAAAGAAATTAAAAAAAGTATGTTATGTATATATATATATACACACACACGTATATATTTATCTATACATATATAAATGTTAGATTATATACATCTCCTACATATACCCCTCTTGCTGATATTTGCTGGGGGAGGTAATATCTTTTATTTGACCAAGTGAGGTAGTTGTAGAAAGAAATTACACATGGGCTTGTATACCCGAATGCTTGTCTCTGGTTTCCAACTGTCACAGTTGGACTAATGGAAGATATTATTTCCCTTTGCAAATGTTGCCATGCTCATGTCTGCAGACCACTACGAATTTTACAATAGCAGCATGATTGTTTTCTCCATTGGAGGATAAATGTGGTGCTCAGAGATGTTAAGACGTCTAAAGGGCGGTTGGGTTCAATGCGGAGCAGGAAGGACACAGAGGGGAAACAAACTTGATGCAGCAAACCTTACATGACAGCTCCACAGGGCTGCCCTAATTTCCCAGGCCAGCCTGAAGACAGGTTTGTTTCGGAGGTGGCCTCTCTAAGATTGCCAGCAAGTCTGCCTTTTCAGATATGCTGTGTCTTTCTTTGGGATGGCTGGCTAAGAGTAGAAACTCTTTTAACATAAGCCACTCAGCTGCTCTGAGGTTGTACTGGCTCTCAGTCTGCTCTCCTCTCCCTCACACCACCAGATCCCTGTGCATGGGGATGAAGACCTTTACACTGCTAAAAACGGGGTCTGCAGGTCACAAAGTCTCTGAAGTTAGACCTTCACAGCAGCATAACCTGCCACATCCCTCACTCTGGTCAAGTCAAGGAGAAGAGGACATGGGGCAGGTGGCAGGCAAGCTGTATTCGCAGGCGGTCAGAAAAGCCCCTTTGGGTGATCGTGTGTAAATGTGGTTCATCCACACCTGTGTGTGGATGGACCAGAAACAGCCGGCTGTGGAGAGGGAAAGTAGGTGGCCTGGGAAAGCCTGCCATGGCCTGGCGAGCTCTGGAGACAAGTGGTCCTGGTGGACCCACACAAATTGACAAACTCAGGACATGAAGAGTTGGCTGTACCTCTCCAAGGCTGCCAGCACACACTGCCATCACCAATGGGTTGCGTAGCATAGGCTACATCCAAGCAGGCGGTGGCTGCTGCACGTACACTAAGGCTAGAGGTTTATAGAGTCACCACATGAAACAGGACCCTGTGAGGGACTTTCTGATCCTAGAGCCACTGGTGCATTGGTGTGACCCTCTGCATCCATGTAAGTGGTCGGGGCGGGCCTCCCAAATGGTGCTCCAACCGGTGTGTGCTCCAACTGTGCATGTGAACTGTGTGAGGGGGTAGGTGAATGCACTGTGAATAGTTATCTGCTATTAATAATAACAGCTTGATTCTATTAATAACAACAGCTTAATCAGTAAAAGTTGTTTAGTAAATATTGGTTGTGATCTGTGTTTCCCCTGACTTGATCCTCTATCAGGAGAAAGGGAATTGCACAGAACGCAAATCACAGGCTCTCTGCTGGGCCATGCATTTCCATAAAAATATAGGACATCTTTTTCAAATTAATTCAAAACGCGTAACCTTAAAAATCATCCCAAGTTTTTTGTATTCCTCCAACTAGTTAGCTGTTTTATAGACGATCCAAACTTTCTTTCTCCTGGTGTTGTCTGGTAGCATCATCCGTCACAAAGCCCCGTTAATGCCAACACCCTGAAGGAACTTCATGGCAACCCTTAGGTACAGTACAATCTCCCACTCATAGTGATTCTCTAGAGTTTCCATTTTTAAAAGCTCAGTTAGACTTGGCATGAAGTAAGACGTTGCAAGCTTTATCACAGAGTTATTGTGAAATACATGAGGTAGAATCACTCTTCCCTGCTCCCCCTGACCCTCAGGTTTTCTCCTTAATTGATTAAAGACAAATTTCTACTGCAAGATTTACACTTTGTTGAAGCATATTCCCCTAATGGGATCGTATTTTCCTCTCTTTCTTATTTACAGCATCAATCTAGAGATAAATATGGCTTATAGACCAATCACTTAGTACTATGAATATTGAAACTGGGACATATAAGGGGGCCACATTTGGGAGCTAACAGGACCGTTTTATATTGTTCTCCCTGTTGGTTCCCAGCTACTGGAAAGAATGGGCTGCACCTACGTTTGTGCTACCTCACATTTATGTCAGTCTATGGGTGATGCTGTGTTACAGAAAAACCTGACTCTTTTTTGCATTTTTTGTTGACATAGCAAGTATAGTGTTTCTCATGAATTTTGGACTGTGGACATTTGCCACGTGGCATGACTTGGTGAAGACATCAAATCTGACTGGACTGAAGCAAGGGCAGCTCCAGTCTCCTTTGCTAAAACTTTTGATTGAAAGTACAAAGATTAGGAGATCTCAATATGAGAGTATATGGCTGGAAAAACTCTTCATCAGCCCAGTTTTCAGTAAGACCTATGAACTGACTTTGTGACTGGATGGTTTATTCAAAAAGTGTCTTTGACCCTAAAACATCAGGATATTTGCAAAGACTTACTTATCTTCCTTTTCAGCTTTTTGTCCTGCACAGTAGACACCATATGTTTCTTTGTCCATCTTAATATGCTGCCCCACCTTTGCATGCTGACAGGTTGCACTTCCACACAAAGTTTTGAAGCCAAATCAGTTCAGAGCAGCAGCTATAGTGAAGAAGGCATGTTGACACAGATGCCTTAAATGATGAAATGTTGATGATACAGAACATGGAGAGTTGGATATAGTGAAAGATTCTTAACAGACTCTTCATCCCCTTTCTGTACTATTTCTACTTCCACTGAAGAGAGAAGAGGGGCCAGAATTGCTTGCAGTATTCAAAATGAGCATTCACCGGGAATTCACATCTTCATGCTGCAATGTCTTCTGTTTGACCATTTGTTACTTTTCTAATAACTCCATCATTATCTTTGTCTTTTGACTGCTGCTGAGTTTGGTGGCTGATATTTTCATAGAACTATCTTTTATGATCCCAGGATCATTTCCTAAATGGCAAATATATTAGATCAAAGCTATCTTAGCATATATAAAATTAGGTTTCTTTCTACCCATTGTACCTGATTTGATATTTGTTAATGATAAATTTGATTTGCCATTTTAATGTCCATTCAATTCATGATATCATTTTGCAGTTCTCTGCAGCTTGTTTTTGTCTTTACTAGCCTGAATAACTTAGTGTCATCAGTAAATTCTGTCCTGGACTTCCCAAGTCCATTTCCAGCTATTTAGCAATATATTGAGCAGCACAGAACTACTTTTTGATATACTTCATTTGTAATCTTTTAATTATTCATCCATAATTATCCCCTCTTATTTCACATAATGTCTTTATGGACATTTGGCAAGAGATGCTGTTGAAAGCCTTGCAGAAATTCAAGCAAACTGTATCAGCCAGCTCTTCCTTACATACACGCTCAGAGATTCTTCCAAAATCTTACAATAAATTTACAAGGCACGGCTTCTCCCTTCAAAAGCAAAATGGGCTTTTCTTCAGCATTTCATGGTTATGGATATAATACATGTATTCTTTTATTACAGTTTATGTCAAGTAGCAAAGTACAGCTGTCAGTTCCTTTGATTCTCTCCAGAATCCTCACACACAGGTTTTTCTTTTTTTACTTCTTTAAACCACATTTGCCATTTTTATTTCCTCTAATACCATGGCATCTTTAAGCAAAAGTTAGTTTTTCATAAATCTTCTGAAAATGCTTAATGAAATAAACACCTGCTAGCAGTTTATCAGTTTAATAAGCCTTTTGCTGACACTTCGATTTCAGCCAGATCCTCTGATAAAGACCCTGTCAAGAAGTGTTACAACATGAAAATTTTGCTGAGTTCTTCACCAGTGAGCACAGATGAACACTTTACAACTCCTATGGTCCACTCTTCCTTCCAGAGGTTCCTTTATACCTTGACCACTTAGTCACCGAAGATCTTTTGACAACTGTCAGAGACAGTACCGTGCTGAGAGCTAGAAACAAATTCAAAGCATATCAAATTATAGTGAGGTAGTATTACCCCTGTACAGCACACAGCACTAGTACAGGCTTTGTGCTGACAGTTCTAATATCCATGCTTCCCATCAAGCAGTGAGAATTCTTTTGGATCCATTTTTAATAGAAATAACTGTGAACACATTTTGAAATTAAAGCTTTACTAGTTTTCCACTACAAGGCCATTTTTCTGATCTAGACAGTTTACGCAAGGAACAGAGCAAGAGATGACTCAGTCATCATCTGTAAATGACTCCACAGAGAGTAAGAAAAAAAAATTCCCATATTAGATATCTGATCTAGCTGAAAGAATAAAACTTAACATTTTCTTAAGGTTGAAGACCAAATAAATCAAGACTGAAAATAAAGCCTTCCCTTTGTAATGATAAGGTTTATTGCCCATTTGGAAAAACTAAAATATACAGATGTTAGTTATTCAAGAGTTAGATTTCTTAAGTAAAGTCTTAATGTGTTTGTAAGAGATCACATTGTTGCTCAGATAAAATTAGTGGGCTCATTCCTGAAGTAACTGGTTAAGGTTCTTTCACTTCTGTTTTGCAAATCCAGTTACACAAACATAATTGGTTTTCTTAAGCCCCTAAACACCCGATCTTATGATGAAGTAGATCTATTCATGTCCCATTTATACTAGCATTACTTTGTCTCTAATGCAGGAAGAAAACATCTTGCGTGAATAGACTGATATGCTCTCGCTTTCAAATTTCATGTAAGCAACATCACATTAAGAGATGCTTTATGAACACTGGAATACTTAAATATTTTGAAATATTTACATCATGTAATACATCTGTGTTCAAGTTTATTGGTGCTAACTGCTGGCAAAAACAATTTTTGCAGATGTAAACCTCCCAAATGTAGAATAAAATAATAACAATAATAAAACATCATAACAAGGTTTACACAAAGGCTGAGAAAGGAGGGCTGCAATGAAACTAGTGAATCAGACCCAGTAAGCTTAGCTCTAATCTCACTCAGGGTCATTTCTGTAGGGAAATATACTGGCATTACTCTTTTGGTATAATTATGCTGCTACAGTAATACCATTATAAATTATTATGTTTCCAAAGCAACATATCAGGAGTAATTCCATTGAAATCAATGGCAAAAGGAAGAGAAGAATCAATTCACATACCCAGTAGTCTCTGGATACTGACTTACTGATTTTTTTTCAGTTAGACAAAATAATGGAAATAAATAAAAGATGGGCATAAATCCAGTAACAAGATGCCAAAGTGACTCTAATACAATTATCTGCTTATGTTTAAAGCAGTCTATTTTGAAAAGAGAAAGGAAGCCTGGAGCAATTCATTATTATTGTTGACTAATTCAAAACACTCAGAAATTATCAGCTGTTTACATTTACCAGTATGTAATTATGCTGAGTAATAATGCCATGCATCGGCAGGGGTTTGGTGCCCTCTTATGTTTTAAGTAAGCAACTTCAGTGATCGCAAACACTTACTCAACTCTTACAGATAGATCACTTGTGAAGGCTTCTCAGATTGTAAGCTGTTAGGAAAGTAAGTATCACCTTCCCCTCCAGATTCTACTGAGCTAGTTCAGCCTCACTAAATTGATCTTTCCTGGCAAAAAACTTATCCAGGCTTCTTTTATTTTGACCAGACAGATATACTTAATGAATTGCTGACTATAACAACACCGTATTTACTCAAAAAATGGCTGGTTACCATCACTGAGGAAAATCAAGATGAACTGTATTAATAGCTCTTAGCATCTGACCTGGTCTGACCTTCTGGGGAATGTTCATCCAATTCACAATGCAGGTATTTATTTAAAGACTTGGATCAATTAAAAAAAAAAATTGCAAATTTGGAGACACCACAACCTGAAGTATCCTAATTTCCTTTATTTGGATGTTTCAATGATAATTTCTCTCCCTTAAAAACTGGCATCTCATAACTACATTAAAATTTGTTGGATTCTAGCAATTATATTATGTTTTCTCCTTTGTTCAGTGAACACTGTTCAGTGGACACTTTCTTCTTGTGCAAGTATTTCTACCCCATAAACAAGTCCCTTCTTGATCTTCTTAAAACTAAATAAATTGCTCTTCTGGAAATAAATCCTGATTCTATATTAAGAAGTGTTTTTGTTGGTTTGCTTTTAATTTCCATATTAACGTAAAAAGAGTATACTGTTTAAATAGTTTTGATACCAGGCACTTATGTAAGTCATCATCCTATTTTACTAATTACTCAGAGGAAAACATCTGGGAGAGAGACTTATGTGCATTTTTTGTTACATAAATTGGAATGATGTGAAATAGATGGGCCACAGAAATAGTAACGTATAAAGACAACATAGAATTTTAGATTCCATTTTAGTAAGGTATTTAATCATTTCTGATACCAACGTTCAAGTGCTGCAAACCCCATATATAGAAAAGTAATCCATTGCAATGAAATGTTTTGACATTAGAACAGAAATAAAGAACCCCAAACTTTCACACTGGGAAATCCTAAATATATTTTACCAAATTATCTTAAATTTTCCAGAGATCAGTTTCAAGATGATACATAAGAAAACTCTCACAAAGTTAGCAAGCAAATGTACAAATTAATCATTTTCTCAGTGTGCTCATATACACAGAGGTAAGAAGGAGTCTGGCCATCTCATACTAGTCACTAATGAATATCTTTTCTTATCACAGATACCCAATGCCTAGATGTAATATAGATATAGATATTTTGGCACTATAGTCTATTTCAGTGAACTCAGGCAATCAGGTGAGTACTCCCCATCTCTAGGGGCTGCAAATGTGAAAAAGAAAGTTGAGAGCAGATCCACGCATCAGACTTGTATAAATAAGTTACTTGTCAACATCCAGAAGTACGCTACTCCTTTACTGGACAGAGAAGCAAGTTCCCAGAGAGCTTCTAGCCCTGTTTTAAATGGATGTGACAAAGAGCAAATAAATAAGGAGGGGAGGTGTTGAGGAAGAGTGGGCATGTCTGGATCCCTTATACCACCAAGATATGCTCAAACATAGTTAATGATATTATGGTAATATTTTTAAAAAGAAATTCACCTCATGTAGGGGAGAAATAGCTACGTGACACACATAGCAGAGATCCCTGAGCTAGTGGAGACCTAGTTAGGAAATCCACACAACACATTGCAAAACTATTTGGAGCTACCCACCTTGGTCTAGAAGAAGTACTGCTACCTTTTCAGCTAATAAATATGGCTTACAAGCTCCTATCGAGCACCACATGAATGATGGATCGTATTTGCTAGTGTAGAACCCTGAACTCCCTGTTCTCAGATTGGCATGAGGGCAGCCAGGTTAGATCTTCTTTTGTTATTGTGGAGATAGCCAACAACAAAGCATTTGTAACTAGTGAATCAATCTGAAATAGCACCAAAATCAGGACATCAAGCTCCACAGCTGAGTTACCTTTTGTAACATATATGAACCTGCTTTTCCTGGTCAGCTTTCCCATCTACTGACCAAGAAATTTGTAGATCACATGCTGAAACTGCATCAAATTAAGATGCATTTGCTTTTGATGACACTCACTGAAGCGGATATTTCCCATCAGAGTAATTCCATTTCCCATATCCCTATCTAAGGAAGTGGAAAAAAATGCCTCTTAGCCTGTAATTAGCATTTGAAATAGTCCCTGCAGTAGAGTAAGTGTGTGGAAACACAAAAATCCTCCCAAATGCTTTCACTGAGAGTAGATGAACAAGGAATGAGGGTCCACAGCTTTAGAGAGGAACTCACTTATTCACCATAAGAGTCATTTTTGTTCCGGTCTAGCCTGCCATGCCCTTTTCTCCACCATTTCCCACTATGCTATGAAATGAACAAACTTAAAACCATCTAACAACATGTAAAAAAGCTAGAATCACCCTGGACTGCGAATGGAAGGAGAGCTCTGAACCAGTATTCATATTGAGGAAAGCAAAGTAATTGTGCAATTTGAGTTCTGAACTGTATGTAAATGAGCAAATTATACCTACGCAAATGCACAAAATCTGAAAATGAGTTGGACAGTACCTTTTCAGAACAGAGCCTGGAGACATCTGCAAGTATATTGGGATAAGTTCTTCAAAAGAAGAAACTTATGCAAGATATTAATGGAGTTGTTGCTGAGGGGGCAGGGGAAATCTAAGTGTAGAACATTAAGCAGCTAAACTTCCCCAAAACAAAGTGACAGATCATTGCTGTTAACTGACTGAGCTTCAGATCAATAAGATTAGGAGAACATTATATGTTATCAGGTCCCTAATGCTGAATAAGAGTTTCCTAGCAAATTCTGATTTGTTTACCTTGAGGAACTTAAATGACTCGAACTTCAGTACGTTCCATTATGAAATCCTGGGGAACAGAAAACTCACTGACATAAATCAAGTCAGGTCAAGAATTAATTTAGTTAAGAATCAGTACTTGGCTGCTGTGCACACACTTTTAATTTAGTCTGAAGTGCTTGATATCAATTTAACTTAAACCTATTACAAACTTGACTGCTTTAGCTGGGGCTAAAAACTTCGATTTCAATACTTATGTCATTAACCACCTAAAGCAAATGCCAGTGTCAACAATGACATCAATATCCAGCAGCATCTCATTCAACACCATAATTCTACGTTGTATTCAGTGTTGGACAATGTTAGCACAAAGATCCAAAACATATGAAGAAATATTAAAATGGCTCCCAGGAAATCAACTATTTAGACCACTTCTCTCAGCTAGTTCTGCAATGCATGCAGGATGGGTACAGGAGTCTCAAGATGAAACTCTAGACACTGAAGAGCAGCTGCGTTTATAAAATTTTATAAAATAAAATAAAGATACTTATCAAAGTCATTTTCCAGATCCAAGCATCAAAAAGAAAAACCACCATAACATCATTAAACTGAGTGACAGCCCAGGACAGTTCTCCATGACTACAGAATGGCTAGGGCAGTTTGTGAGCCCTAGAGTTCTGGGAGCACAATGTTCTGTGCTTGTCTTAAGGAAACACAAGCTACAGAAAACTCGAGAAAATGTGATCATAGGTCTTACATGCCACATAGCTTGTGCAGTAGTAGTTGTGGAAAAACATCAGTTTAAGGGTATATATTTTTGCACTTGCTGGGCTCCAATCTCCGCCACATAAATTGCTCCGCTCTTCATGTCTACATCCACAAGGTGTGGTTTGGTTTCATCTGCCAGCTGGATTGTGCTGACCACAACACAGTTCCCAATAGACCCAACAGGTGGTGCTGCCAAGATGGATAACCGGTTGATATTCAGCTGAGCTACAATCAAGTACTTGTCATTGGCAGTAAATCTGTGAGAGAAGAAATGTGCTTCTGAATAATGAACTCCATATGACATCTCATGTTAACACAGTCATGCACTTTTAAAGAAAAAAACAATCTTTCTTAAGCTATGGGATTTTGAGGGCTACAACAGACTAAATGCAGTGAAAAGTAAAGAATTAACTTGTAAGCCTTGCTCTATATGTTGCTGCTCCTTGAGCCAGATTATGTTACAGAAAATGCGTTCAAGACAATCTTTCTTCCTGCAAAGGTTGCAACAGTAGGGTCGACAAAACACAACAAATTCAAAATGAAGTTCCCAATCCTGCATTTAAATCCATGGGGCTTGTTATGATGTCGGGGTTCCCATGTCATGTCAGGATTCATCTATGCAGACCTTCTCATGGGATCAAGGCCCAGCTCCCTACCACCTACACTGGTTAACTCCTTGTGATCAGGCACTAGATACCAACCTTACGCTTCACCAACAAAAGTGTACATTTTATTCATGTAATTGTATATTTCTAGAAGAACTGTTCAGTAATACCTGACAGAATATGGACCACCTTCTGCAAAACAGCTGCTCCAAGATCCCAGCCATTCCCCTGTGACTTTATCAAAAACCTGGATTCTTTTGTTGTCTCGGTCCGCAACCCATACCTATTAAGCACAAAAATCATGGCTGTTCACAAATAGCACAAATCAAACATGTTATTTTCTTATGTGAACAGTCAAAGTATCCTGAAGCAAAAAGAAGTATACCAGGGAAGAACACAGCTCCACATTCAATGATGGGTAAGTAAGTACGACTTCCAGATGTAAAACAAAACCTTAAAATTAAGATATGCAAATTATTTTATACCACTTTAACAGAGAAGTCAGTGTCTTGTCCCTGTTTGTGGCTATAATACAGATATACACCATAGGACCTTTTCTTAACAAAAGAAAAAAAAAAGTGAGGACATATACAGATGTATTTAATTGTAAAGATAGTGCTTTGTCACCAACTGACAATTCTGTTTTTCAACATAGTAGTCTCCTTTCATGACCTAGGCCCATGAGATCTGCATCTGCAAATAACTCTGATATGCCTAATCTTACTACAAACATTGAACAACTTAAGAACCAAGGGCATTTTCAGCATGTTTTGTCTAATCAGCTTTGTGGGACTTATCTCCTTCTGTCTCACCCCATGCTAACTAGGTTCACAAACATTGTAAGCTAGCAATACCACTGGACGGTTCCAGTGAAAGCATCTCACTCACTACAATCATTGAAACTTTGGCTGTTGACAACCTCTCAGTCAGGTAAGTAAACTTTATAATTTTCTCAGGATATCACCTGAAAGAGAGCAATAAACAGGTCTAGCTCACTATTTTTGACTGAAACACTACTACAGCATTCTCTCAGGTTTCTTAGGAATTCACAATGGTTTCTAACCTAGGCTAATGATCAATGCCGGTGTCTGTGAATACGCGTACTTACTGTTACTCTTCTACCCAAAGGTATCATTTTCCTATGCTTCTTCCCACCTGAATTTTGTCAGAAAAGTGATATATGTGTATATTCCTACTCTGGCTCAGGCGGCATGGATAGAATTAGCTCAAACCACTAATATAAGATGTTTTAGCTAAGCAATCTGATGAAAATCAGATCTGAAGCAGATTAAGGAGTAATCACATAATTCCTTCTACAAGAGCAGCAGGAGTGAAACCTAGACTATGATTAATACCTGGCAGAAGTAGTATCTTAAATGCTGAGCAGCATGTAGAAAAGGACAGTTATCCACAGCCTAATCAGGTCCCTACCTTCAGCTTAAGCTTATTTGAAATTTTCTAGATATGAAATTAAAGTCCTCTGAAGAATCTTTGAAGACATGCCAAAGTCTCCCAGGGGCAAGACTTCATAACGTGTCACAGGAAGAAGGTGTGGGTGCCAAAGCACTTGGTAGACATCTATTAGAGAACATAATTCTCCTGGACTCTAACAATGGCAATCTGTTAGAAATTGCAAAAAGAGCAGCAGTTTGTTGCCACATGGACACTGACAATGTAACTGATCAGAATCAGCTTCTTAATCTGTAAGCCAGCTACCTCAGTAGGATCTTCAGTATGAAACTTCATCTCATGACTGCTATCACACTGAAGATTGTAAGCCACATAAAATAACTCATATCACAACAGTTTGATTAAAAAAAAATAAAAAATACAATTTCTATTATTCAAATACATGTAAACAACTGTGTTGGAAGATGGAAAAAAAAGATCTCTTTTTATTCTTTACCCGTCCAAAAGAATCCACTGTTACACTGTGAGGAATCTTGAATTGACCAATGCCAGTCCCGTTTGGTCCACGCAGCCATATCTCTTTATAATCTGAATAGTGAACACCGTGAAAAATAAAAACAAAAATCATGGTAAGGAAACAACAAATAAGTTAACTTTGATTTTAAGTCATTTCTTGCAAGGTTATTTTGAGTTATTTTTAAGAGACAGAGTTTCTAAACCCAAAATTCTTAGACCCAATACTCCTGATACATAAACCCAAGAGAGTACAGGAATTACTACAGTGAATGTTGCATTATTATTAGTAGTGACAGGATTATGGTTACAGAAATGTAACCACTAGTGCTCAGCAGGCATGGCCCAAGGCTCTGTTATGTCAGATACTGTGTAAAAAACTGAGAGACAGTTGGGCAATTATGAAATTCACTCATTTACTATATTGATTTTTTTACGTTTGTTACTTGACAGTTTTGAGCCTGTTTTGAGTTTTAACAATTTACTGTTTTGCAAACTGGATGTTAGCTGACTGTTTAATGAAGTAGGCAGCGCAAAGGAGAAACAGCAACTCCTCTTCTAGTCCCTAACTGCGGACATATACAGACTCCTCACTCACTGCCCCAATCAACACTGACCATCTACTCACTGTCCATCACTGGAAAATATGAGCAAGCCAATTAGAATCATAGAATAACTTCAGTATAGAAGAATCTCTGAACACTATCTGGTCCAACTCCTCACTCAGAGCAGGACTAACCTTGATAACGAATCCAACTTTGAAGTCAGATCAGGTTGCTCATATCCTATCAAGTTTTGAGCATCTCCAAGCGTGGAGATTCCACAGCCTCTGTCAAGCTGTTCCAGTGTTTGATCACCCTCATGGAGAATTTTTTCCTTCCAACATCCAGCTGGAGCCCATCCCCTCTTGCAACTTTTGTCCATTGCCCCTCGTTCTTCACTGTGTACCTCCAAGGAAAGTGTAGCTCTGTCTTCTCTGTACCCTCCAATCAGTGACTTGAAGACAGCAATAAGATTTCCTCTTAGCCCTCTCAAGACTGAACAAACCCATTCTCTCAGACTCTCATAGGGAAATTTCTCCTAAAGTGACTAGCAATAAACCAGGTTCTAATCTAACAATGTCTTCAAACTACTTTTAAATGAGAACTGCACTCGGTCCCAGTTATTAATTTTCTAAAATTGTGTTATTTAAAATTCAATTTTCAGTTGTCAAAATTCAGTTGTCAACTGCTGTGCAAGTTTATTTTTTCCATACCTTTGGACAGTTTGAGCAATCTGTTATTCGTCCCTCCATCTCCATCCACAACATAGATTTCCCCAGTTTCCTCTACAAAGATCTCTGCCGGTTGATCAAACTGTAGGGGATTCAAGCCTGAACCAGCATTACCTGGTGTGCCCAAGATCTGCATAAGTTTACCTGAAGGGCTGTACTGTTTCACAGTGTGCCCATATTTCCCTGAATTGAAAAAAAAAAGTGCAAGAATGTCTTAACAAAACAATAACTATTACAGTTATTCCTGACACTTTAAACTGCAAATAACAAATCAACAGATAAAATTCTATAGTGAGAATATGTTTGTGGGCTAGTAAATCCATAGGCTATAACAGTATTCATCCATTGTACTGGGGTCACCACCCTAGGGCAGCAGGCGAGTCCAGCCAAAAGATACTTTTTTCCTGATCCTTCTCCCAGACAAACGACTAAATTTATGTTTCCTAAGTTGAGAGGCTATAAACAGAAACACAACATAACTCATGAGCCTTCAAATTAGTTTGTGCAGTACCTGAGCAGTTTGTTCAGAGCAAGAACACAAATCTGGCTCAGCACTGTTTGGGAGCTTTATTTAAATAAGGGAGCTGTTTAAAGTAATATCTGCAGTATTAGCACTTTCTTCCCTGCCTAATACTTGTCATGTCTCCACTATGCATACCTGTTCCAACATCTGCAATCCACACTGAGCTATCTGTTGCGGTGTTTAATACAAAGATACCATGAGGCATTTCAACTGTATTATTCCATGAGTAAAGAAAATAGCCTTCCTCTGAGAACACAAGCACCTTTGGTATGTTATCTCCCCTCTGAAAAGGCAAGGAAAAAAAAGGTCTATTAAAAAATATTAACCAAGTAATTATACTTTTGAAAATTCTTCATTGAAAGGTTTTTGCAATGTTTTATCAATCATGGAAGAGTCCCGAGATTGTCAAATACTGCTACATCTCATTTTTTCCATCTCAGAAAGGAAAGAGAGAGGAGGGTCTAAGTTTAGCATGCAAAACCTTCCATTCATTCTAGATTTTCAACTTGAACCATATGGAGTCCAGCTTTCAGAGCAGGCAGGCTCCTGCAGCTATCTTGGTTCTTTATTTTGAATCTTGTTACTATTTCCTTGCTGAAAAATACACCGAGCATAACAAAGGCATAAAAATTGTAACCGTACTTGTTACCTGCATGATATTCTAAGTATTTAAGCTATGCTTTATAATTAAAACCCACCACTTTCTACAGAGAGAACACTTCTAGCAGTACCAACACACTAAACTCCAATTACTGTAACTGCCTGGAAGAGCTGCATGCTTTTGGTTTCATGGGAAAAGGCTGAAAGAGGAGAAGAGGACCAGACAGTTGCCCCAGAACCACATTCTCTGAATTTTACTTTACGGTTGGAAAAAACACTGAGCCCTGGCTTTTCAGCTGACAGAGCTACTGTAACTCAATTAGGTTGCATCATGCATCCCCACCACCAAAATGTAATGCTTTTAAAAGCATCAAACAGGTACAGTCCCAGAACTGTTTAAAAAAAAGGGATATAGCAGTGAGATCTGTATTTCCGTTTTCTCTAATTTTGATAGAATAATAATTATTTATATATATTGTGATCTAAACTAGGCACTCTATAGGCAAAAATACAAGGTTAACAAGGAGAGAAGTCTGGTATTCTCACTCACTTGTGCAACATAGACCAAACCATGAAGAGAGTCAACAGCAACGCAAAATGTTTGACCAGTGAAGTATTCTGGAATTTTAGGCCAACCTACATCCAGCTTGTACAACTGCTGCTGTCCACTCCAAGGAGAGAAGTAATCAAATGCTTTTAAAAGCTGGAAATATAAAAATAAAGATCTCTTACTAGTTACATTCCATCATGAAGGCATGCAGGTTTAGATCCACTTTTAATGAATATGAAGAACAGATAAACCAGCAATAAAAAGTAACTTTGGACTAAATATAATAAACCCATTTGTCCAGTCTAAATTAAGGAGAAAGAAAAATAGATGTACCTTTATAGCTATGGTTTTGGCCTGCAAAAGGGAAAATTTTGACAAGTGCTGGAAATTAGCTAATGAAGTCATTTGGATTTGGGGAGTTCTGGAATTTTAAGGCAAAAAACCCCCATGCTGTAATTTCTTACATCAAAGTTGCTATTATTGTCTGTAAATCATCCCAAAGGGGAAAACAGTAGAAAAGGTTCCAAATGCAACAGAATGAATAATCACTTCAAAAAGATATGAGAACAAGCAAAAAGCAGAACAAAAAGAAAATACAGATCAAGAAAGAAAACTACATCTTAGAAATAGGGAACTTTAGGATAGCAAAACTGAAGCCAATGTACACATTGTTAAGTATAATGGAAAAAAAGAATCTTCCACCTTTTTATTTTTATAGCTGAAGAACGGAAACTAAGTGCAGCTACTTTGCCACAAGAACTAGATGAACAAGAACAGAAATGGCAGGATCAGGCTACAACTAGGAAGCAACAAGCAGTTATCCTCACGGATCAGTGCCGCCCAATGTTTTTGTTAACAATCTTGTCGGAATTGGGAATAAGTTAATGATACAGAGTTAAGAACAGCTTAAGACAAGAATATCATAAAGAAAAAGCTGGAGAAGTAAAGTGGGGTGGAAATTTGGCAGCAAAAAGTGCAAATTTATAGGCTCAAGGATTAATAAAAATTTGTCTTATGAACAGAAAATATACTGTGTGGAAATCCCTGATAAACTGTACACACCTACCCAGTGTACACATCTATCACACAGAGCCTGTAAGTCACAAAAATAATGTAGCCATGAAAGAATCCAGTTACATCTTAGATGATGTAAGACATGCTGCCAGTGGGGAAAGAGTACTATTACACGTATCATAACATTATTCATAGCAACAACACACGGTTCCACACAGCGCTGCCCAAGACGACCTATGGCAGAAAAGGCAGAGGAAAGGCAGGAAGGTGAGAATCGGGGGGGGGGGGGGGGGGGGGGGGGGGGGGAAGAAGGAAAAAAAAAGGGAGAGAGACACCGAGGAGGAAGCTAACAGAAAATGAGCTCCCCGCACCGCAAGCAGGCACCGCCAAGGACGCAGCCCGGCGAGCCGCGGGGGCGCCGGGGCCGGCCTCGCCACCCACCTGCGAGCCGCAGAACAGCGCCAGCAGCGCGAGCAGGGCGCCGGCCATGGCCAGCCGCGGCCCCGGCTGCCGCCTCCCCGTCATGGACGCCGCGCGGGGCGGAGGCGCCGAGGGCCGCTCCACCCGCCCGCCCCGGCCGCCGGGCGGGCCGCGTTGCCATGGCAGTCACGTGGCCGCACACCTCCCGTCGTCAGGCGGCCCCGCGGCGGAGGGGGCCTGCACTCCTCCTCCGCGGCTGGGCTGCCCGGGCAGTGCCTGCCCCGCGCCGAGCGACGGCCCGCGCAGAGGCATGTTAAAGGGTCCGCGCCGGCAGCCAGCGCTGGGGCTCGGCTTCGGCTGAGGTTCACGAGATTTCTATGCGGGCATCGCGGTGGCTGGCCGGCAGGGAAAGGCCCTAGGGAGCGCTCGCGTCGTGATGTCATCTCAGCGCGCCGGCGAGGAGGTAGGACCGGCGGTCAGGAGCGCCTGGTCGGTGGCTCGGGTGGTGCGGCCCCCCCCCACCCTCTCCGTCCCGGCAGGCCCGGTGGTCGCGGCAGGGCCGGCCCGGCCCGGCTTCCCCGCCCCGCCCCGCGCTCGCCGGCGGCCGCCCGGGAGCGCCTCGGCCTCTGCGGCCGCCGGTAACAAAGGGTGGCGGCGCGGCGCGCCATGGGGGGCGGCGGCGCCCCGCGGGCGGGTGCGGGCCAGCCGCGCCGCGGCGCCGCGTGCTGAGGAGCGAGCGAGCGGCCCTGCCGCCGGGCGGCCCGCGCCCCTCGCTCGTCCGGGCGGCCGCGGCCCTCCTGCCCGCGCCGGGCCATTGCTGCTCCGCGTCCCGGCCGCCAGCTCTTCCCCTGCCGGCGCCTGCAGCCCCAAGCGCGCAGGCGGCGACCGCGGGCGCTGCCGAGGCGGCGGGCAGCGCCCGGCCCTCCGCCTTTGTCTCCGCATTGCAAAGGCGCCAGCGCTAAATTCCCGGGTGCCACGGAGAGCTTAAGCCACCTTTTGTGCCCTGTTTTTTTTTCTCTTGATGGAATATATATTTTTTCCTCTGTATTCTTACAAATACTTTAAAGTATTTGGCCTGGATTTTTTTTTCCTGTTTAAATACGTGCATTGACAGAACTAATAAAGATGGATAAGAAATCATTTGAAACCGTGCTGGATGAAATTAGAAAGGTAACTTGTTTTGCATGCTGGTTTTAATGGTTTGGTTGCAGGTTGTTGTGGTAGATGGACATACTATTTCAGGTGTTCATTTGCTTTACTGCTCACTTGAAAATTGAATAAAGGCTAAATTATTTCTCAGTTTGAAGAACTGGAATATGCAGGTGCTGCCAGAAGCTGGCCTTCCTTTATCAGATACAGTGTACGGCTTTGCGTGATATGCTTGCTGTCCTTGAGGCTGTTGAGCAGACAATGAGATGCAGAACTGTTATGGTTTGTAAAAACCTAATCAACTATATTTAAATATTTCTAGCACAAATAAAAGGACTTCTTTTAAACTATCAGTGGAATGTTCCATATATATATTGGATGATTGTAAAATTAAAGCATGGAATTGAAAGATCTGAGATATGCATTGTATTTCTTGCTCTTGGCCTGTCCGCTAAAGGTCACTCTTCAGATTTCATGTCTCATTTAACCTTCACTAGTCTGTTTGTTTTTAGTTGTCCTGAATAACAACACATTCAGGAGCTTTTTAAGTTCCTGATCAATGCCTTGTTGGAAAGTCGAACACTTTTGCCCTGTGATGGCTGTGTATATACAGGATAAGTTTCAAGACGAGCCAAATGCTTGCAATGATAAGACAGGCTGCCAGACTCGGGTCATTCATAAGGTTCTGTAAGAGTTTCAGATTAATGATATTATGGAAGTTGAGATGATTAAGTTGATCTGTCATTATTCTTGTGTGTTATTTTCTTGTCCTCTCAAAGCACTCTTGATGTGTTTCTTCTGAGTGCACGTCTTTGGCTCAAACCATTTTTGTTTTCTCAGAAGACTGAGACAGTCTAGCTGTTAGCACTGACCTGACAAAATGCAATTGGAAGATGCTAGTATGAAGTAACTGGTTTGTCATGGCATTTTCATATCAGTTCTGAAGAATAAAAGACAATAACAAAATATGGCTTTTTTGCTTCATATGACTGGAGAAGTTAACTTAGCTGAGGTATCCACCTTATGTATAATGGTTCAGGAGATGCACATTTAAGATGTGGGAGGGCTGAGTTCTAAGCTGTCCCTTGCTCTCCTTGTTTGAAGCCACATCTTCCACCACTCAGGAGCATGCACCCACCTTACCCCAGAATGTAAAATCCTGGGGTTTGAACCATTCTCTGAATTCCAGTTATACCTCTCCTGTTGGAAAACTCATTGAACAAAATAGCTACTTGGGGTGGGAAGCAGAGAAGCAAATCTGGGCTTCCTGTTCTCTGGCAGATGCTCTCATTCCTTTCTGCATAGAGGCCTGTTTTTAACAGGAAACCTGGAAATTAGTTCTTGGGACAGTCCGTCCCCCCGCCCCCCCCCCAACTGCTGAGATGGACAAGGAGATGGAAGAGAACTTTGAGGGGAGTTGGAAAAATGTCTGGATCCTTCAGGCCCTCTGAAATTAACTATCTTAGATGAGAAGTAAAAGCCTAGAATGACATATTTTGCTATAGTTGAAATGTTAAGCAGGGATGACTTAAATCTCACAAAAGAACAGTTGTATATCCTGTTAAACCTTTCTTGATGTGAATTTGAAGAACCAGTTAGCAGTAAGATTGCCTTATGGCAGAGATGTAACCCTTTACCGTTTTTCTAATGGATATTCTTACTATGATGGGTTGTCTAGGAGAGGCCAATCTGCTTTGTCTGGAGTTGGGTGCTCCAGAGAAGCTTCTTCAGTTTCAGGCTGAGATGCCGTGATAGATGCAGTTGTAGTGTTAGGCCTCAGAAACATACTGAGGGATGAGCCACTTCTGCACAAAAGCCCCGGTGATGAGCCTTTGTTATCCCAACTGCTCTTACTAGCATTTTTGCATAAGGTCATTGTCACAAATTCTCCTTTGTAAAACAAGTATGTGCCATTCTCTGTAATAGGTCAGACTAACAATTTCCTAAGCCAAAGAAATTTCTGGGTGTGTTCTTTCCTTCCACTAAGATCCCTTAGGGAAAATATGGGGAGAAATCAAGAAACAACTTTCACGTGACATATTTTCTCTAAAAATTGATGAACGGGGGAAGTAATGTTTCAGATATTACTACTACTGCACTGCAGTGCTTAAATTCTCCTTACAACTAATAAGTACTTCAGACAAAAGATTTTCTTGACATGTAATTTTAGGCAATTGTACTTCCTGTATGTGGTCTGACTGTATTCCTATAAACCAAACTTACTGTTAATCCTTAATACTGTGCTCTGTTAGTACTAGCTCTGCTGCTAACGTTTCTGCTGCCTAAAGTTCATTTTCCAGATACTTATTTTGTATCTTTGTGATTAGGTCTTTGTTTAAACTTAATTTCTAGCCCTGCAGTAAAACCTTTTTTCTCTTGTTTGTAGGTAATCATGTTGGTATGCTCCATTTTCAGTCTTACTGTTAGTAGGAAAAAACATTGATTAAATATCTTAATATGCAGCTTAGTTCCATCTTTCCCCATGTGTATTTGTGATTATTAATAAAATAAAATATTTTCTTTCATAAATGTACATAGCAGAGCTTTCTGTTTGTGTTCTTGTTATGAGTCATTCAATTGTTAATTTAGGGAGTAAGAGTAACTTCAGCTTTGATGAAGAAGTTGCTATATGAGATACTAGACTTTTTCCTAAATAAGTGAAAAGAAGAAAGGAAGAGAACAAAAAGAGCATGAAGAGAGGTGTTTTTTACCCTGTGACTTCAGCATTTCTGGTAGTCTCAATCTCTTAATGAGACACAAAAGAAGAGGTTTGCCTAGGACAGTATGCAGGTGGTTTTCTGGGTACCCATGCTGTTCATAATCAGATTGCGGTGAGGGAGAACAGCATGTCTGTCAGTGTGGAGTGACAAGGTAGGGGAGGCAAAAGAATATAAAGGGGCTTTAGGTCTATACAGTGCAGTTGGGAAGAAGACGGAAATGGGTGTGGTGGGTGAAGCGGGGAGAGAGGGTGATTTGAGAATAGCTAGTGTGGGAGTTATCAATGGATGAGGGCCCTGCAAACTGCGGAGAGGAGGGTGTGTGCCAGTTAAAATGGTCAGTTGAATTCCTGCCCTATCTTTATGTCCTTTATATGTGTCAGTGAGCTGGGTGTGAGGTGAAGCGGGAAGCCCTGGCTATTGCATGGCCCATGTGGTATCAAAAGAACTATATCTTGCTGCAAAGTCAAAAATGGTGGTCAGTACTGCATTAGACTACTCTGCTTCCTTTGTTTTGTATGATTGCATATTAAGTAAGGTTCAAGCTATTGGATGGTGTTTGATAATACAGCATCACCCTCTAGGGCAAGCTTTTCTCATACAGCTGTCTTTACAGACTTCGTACCTAGTCTTTTCATAAATTCATTGAAATAAGATACTCTGCTGATTATTTTATGGGAAACGTATGAAAATACTGTATGAATAATGACCTGTATTATCTTGTTTAACATAAAGCTGGTATAAACTTTAGAGGCAAAGGGAATGATGATGACGATGTTCTTTTATTATAACTTTAAGCCAAAAAACAATGTGAAATGAAGCAAAAAAGAGTAGCTTTTTTTTCTAACAGAAGAATTAAACGTCCTCGCTCTGCTTTTTATTGTTCACTTAATTGTCTATGGACTGTCCTTTGACAATTCTTAGAAATATTTCAGTGTAATTGATGCAAATGTTGTTTTGTAAGATCAGACATTTTTTAGATTAATAGATTTGTCTAGCAGATGATTGTGCTATAATTCTTGAGGGGCTACTTATGTGTCTTTTCCCTCTGTCTTTTAGGCTGTATTGACTGAGTACAAGCTAAAAGCTATTGAATATGTTCATGGATACTTTTCAAGTGAACAGGTAAAAGTCAACACTGACTTGGGGTAAAGGGAGCTCTTGGTTTTGTGTATCCAGTAATACAGAAAGGCATTCTCTTTAATCTTACTCAGATCGATCATGTTTACTTTTTTTTAATTAACTGAAGAGATTTAAATCTACATTGTTATATCAGTATTAATCTGCTAAAAGTAGTTATAAATTATTTTTTTTATGTCATCATAACTATTACATTTTAGCTCCTCACATGTGGGGAAAATTGTTCATCACAGAATTTGTGATTATTTTGGATGTAGTTTCTAAACGACTGTGTAGTAGCAGGTATCCAACTATTATTTTGGCACTATGGAGGTCTTTTTTGTTTGTTTGGTTTTTTTTCTTTATATGTGTGTTTGGTTGCCATATTGTTTGAGATAGTGAATATTTCTAAGCTTTTGTGAGAAGACTTTTTAATTTTAATACTGTGGCAGCAGTTAGGCACATACACAAATATATATTAAAGTAAGTATCTGTTTTAAGTATTTCTGTAGAAAAAACCTTTATCTCATAAGGCAGGATTTTTAAGGGCTTACAAGCAAAAAGAACATTAGCTCCTCGTATGCACTGATGTGTCCATCTGTGACATTTGATTACATTTTAGCATACATTAGCATAAATTTTGAATCCACATAAAGGATTAATTGAAGTCCTTTCTGTTGCAGGTTGTTGAGTTACTGAGATACTTTTCCTGGGCTGAACCACAGCTCAAGGCAATAAAGGCTTTACAGCATGTAAGTTTTTGTAATATAACCTTGTATTTGCCTTCTTAATCTGCCTTTAATTTTGTAATGTATACTTATCCAACTGATGTGTCCACCCTTTAATCTTCAAGCTTTCCTATTCTCCCCTTTCTTTTTCAAAGGTATCATAATGAGAGACATCGTACTTCTAAACAGGGTATCTCTTCTTACTGAAGTATCTTTTACCTTCCCCTGTATCACAAGAACAGTTACCTGTTGTAACTATTAATAACTTTTCTGTTTTCTGTGTCTTTTGGCAAGTGCTTTTTAAAGTTGTTTGCTCAGCATTTAGCACATAGAATCTCCTTCCCAGTGAGAGGGAGATAATATTAAACACTTACTGCAGTACATGATATGAAGCTGTTACTATGTTGCATTATGAACTTAAAGTATTGCCTTGTTTTATGTAAATGTTTTTCTTTCTTGCTTACTTGTCAGAAAATAGTGGCTGTTCCAGCATCAAAAATGGTGAATATTCTCAACTGTTTCACATTCAGTAAGGACAAACTTATTGCCCTAGAAATCTTAGCTTCGTAAGTATCTCTCATATTTCCTTAAGGTGTAATTGTTGTGTTTATTAAAGCTGGAGTATGTAAGACTTAAGATACTTCTAGAAGAAAGCACTTTGACCAGTTAAGGTGAAGTAGAACTCTTTACTCAGAATTGCAAATTCATTACCAATAGGGCTGTAAAAAAGAAGAATAAGAAGTGGATGTGTAAAATTCCAAAATTCATCTGAGTCTTGAACATTGTGCTATGCAGGCTTCTGCCTGCTGGAAATCTGCCACTTCAGCAATGTTTTTAAACTGGACTCCCCAGTCTTTAAAAGAATTAAGAGGTCCTTAAGCTTATTTCTGTTCAGTGAAATGTAAAAGGCTTGAGATCAGAGTGAGTAAGGCTGTAGCTGTGTAGTCTGTGCATTAACCCTTTTGCATTTTAAAAGCTCTGTAAAAATTGTATTTGTGAAAATTAAGTGAATACTTGCTTTAAATTGGCACATTTGACTTACAGATCTAATGTCTATAAAATTTTTATAGCTATTTTTAATGTCTGCTTACACAGCAAGTTGTTTTTTATTGAACATAGCTCCTTCAAAGGATCTGGCGTTTACATCTATTTACGTTAGAACCCTTCTGATTTATTGTATGAATGAAGGGTGGATGAGTGTGTGGTAGTTGAGTTTTTTTGTTTAGTTTTTTTTTTCTTTTTTGGTATAAAGCATGTCTGCCTTGCATATGAACTACTGTTTATCACAGCCAGCTCAAACATTTTGGGGCATATAAATTCATATATATTTCTGTAAATAAGTAAGACTGAGGGTGTAGACATGGTCTTGCTTTTCGAGTTGATCTGTAGGAAGCTGTGTGAATGCTTCTAATCTGTTTTAGTCCAAAGCAAACCAGGTAGCCTAAAGGAATTTCAGCAACACATTAAACTAACACTCTTCCTTGAAATGAGATTAGAGCACATAGGCTGATTAGTTACTGCTCTTTAGCTGGTGGGGCCGTGCATGTGGCAACTTTTTAAGCTGTTGAGTTTCTGCAGTGCAAGAGCACAAGGGAGTCATTATGAAATAAAAATCCTAACCCATGTCTTTGTACTTACTTTGTAAACAAAACTAGAGAAGAGAGCTGAAATTACATCCACATTTTAATACCATTCTTTAAGGTGTTTTACATGGCTTTGTTCAACATTCTGCTGATTCCATTTCTTCTAATATTTTCCTCCATTGAGAAGTTCTCCTTTAAAGGGCTGTACTGTAGTTCCAGCAGCTTGGTGTGGGGACAGAGAGAGGACATTTGACAGCAATAAAGGTGCTGTGGTCAGAGTTTTGAAGCAGGTGTGTAGAATCAGGCATTGGGCTACCTATTGTGTTTGCAGATTTTGTTTTTCTCTTAGGTGTGTCCAGCATTATTTTGGGGAGAAGAGCAAGGAGAAGGGAAGGTACTTTTTGGAGCTATCTGAAGAGTTTCATTAGCATTGCAGAACATGGGAAGAATTGCAAGGAGTTTATCTTTTTCATTCTGAAGTAAATAAGAGACAGTGGCAAACCTCGTCGCTGCTGTTTTTCTGCTGTGCTGGGAATTGTGTGCTAGAAGCAATTAGCGCTTTCTAATGAACTGCTATGATGCAAAATTCATTTTGCCAACATGGTTATTTTTACTATAAAGTCTAGTCATTGTCCATTACTTTGTACTGATAAGTAATCCTAATACCATGTTTCACTTACAGGTATGAGGTCCATATTTAATTAAGCCTGAGGTTTTTACTTTAATAATGAAAATGTTATGATGTGAACTTACTATGTTCTGTTGGGTACTGTTTGAATAAATGTTATTTGTTTTTCTATAGTGCATTATTTCTGGTAAGCATATGAAATAATAGTAATCATTTGTCAATATCTTCCTTTAAAGCAACATTGTTGATGCTCAGAATTATCGCCTTATTGAAGATCTGTTCAGAATTAATATGTCAGAGAAGAAAAGATGCAGAAGAATACTTGAACAGGTATTCAAGATACTTTAGTTTTCTTCATTCTTTAAAATACAGTATTGTTTCCATCCTTATGGTCATGGCAGGTTGAAGACTTACCATGAGGGCTGCTAGAAACTGCTGGTGAAAGACAACCTGAAAGAGACAGCTGCAAAAAGAGAAGAACCATGTAATGCACGTGCAAAGAAGAGAGACGGTTGTCTGGAATCAGGATCAGATGGCAAAAGGGACATAGACATGTAACTAATGCTTAGGGACACAGTCTGAGTTTGCTTTGAAGAACACCAACTGTTTGCAACTAAGTTTTGTAGAAGCAGAGATGGGCTGAGTTATTCAAAATGAAGGGGACTTTGGCAGGCTCTCAGGAGGAGTATCTGGGAAGATATGACATCCAGGACAGACAAAGCTTTGGGTTGTTTTGAATAGATGGATTAATGCAGTCTAAATGTCATGAAATAGTAATTCATTTCTTTAAAACATTGAATTTAATAGCAGATAATATATTTTCTTTGATTATTTTGCAGGCTTCAAAAACAGGTTGTAAGGCTCCTCATGCTATGATATCATCCTGTGGCATGATTCCAGGCAACCCTTATCCCAAGGGCAAACCAAGCCGCATAAATGGAATTTTCCCAGTAAGCATGATCATTTGCTTGTGCTTTTCAAAGCATTCTTGATTTAGGATTAATTATAGTGTAATCAAACCAGGATTCATATACGTGGAAGGAGGAATGGAATTAAAAGCAATGTTTTTTTCCTTGAATTACTTCATTTTGTGTTCTTAGTCAACCTGCATTATTTTTATTTGCATATTCTTCCTGTGCTGCTTTGTGTGAAGATTACTGCATAAATAAGATATTGTTCATATATGGAAAAGACTGTAAACTACAGCTATATTTGGCAGAATGAGGGAAACTAGAGGTTTAAAGAACCTTAATAGTAGGTAGGTGAGATGACCTAATATGGTCACTATGGTACTACTGTTAATCCTAGTGTAGTTTTTGAACAACCATGTTAAATATTTCTTGTGAATGCTCTGAGAGCCAAAAATACAAGTTATGGTGAAACATGGACTGTTTAATACACATCCCTTTACAAAAGCACAATATTATAAACCAAACTACTGGAATGCTCTTACTTAACATTTTACAAGCATAGAATGCACCTTTTTTTCTGAACAAACATGATTAAGTATCACCTTCAGAATATCCAGAAATTTGACTGTAATTTAGAAATAAGGCAAATATGCAAGAAATTCTGTAGCAAGTTTTGCTTCTAAAAGTAATACTTAATTTTCTTATTTCAGGGAACTCCTATCAAAAAGGACACAGAAGAATGTACTAATGAAGGAAAGGGAATAGCAGCCCGTATACTTGGACCATCCAAACCAGTATGTCTGATAAATAAATAAATGAAACATTAAGAAAAAAAGTACAATCAACAACCGAATTCGTAAGGCTTTTTATGAAGTGCTGTTATGTTAGAGGAAGACTGTAGAATAGCGATTTAAGCAAAACTTAACTTCTATAACAAAGATAATATTCAATGATACAGTATTTCTGTATGTAACTTGAGTAGAATCAAGCTTTAGTTTATATCCTTGGGAAATACGACTCTCTTTAGTGGATATAATATGCTGGCATTCGAGGGCAGAATTTAAATCAGAGTAGCAGAAGAGAAAACTAAAAGCAGTTTCAGTAGTCCATCATGAGCTAGTGGAAGTGTTAGATACAAATTTATGCAAACTTTGTATCACAGTCTCTGAGGGTTTCCCACATAAAAAATACATGCATCTTGAAAGCTTGAATTAAGGGGGTGCCTTATGAGGAAGTTCTTGTTTCTCGACAACACAGCTGATTTATATTTCAAAAATTTTAATCGTGGGACAAACATTCACTGAATCTGATACTACTTCTACCGTGAGTTCAGAAGGAGTTAAACATTTATAGCCACTGTAGCAATTATGATGAAATTTAATATCATAATATTTTTCTCATGAAGAACAACTATCTGTGCAGTATCTGAATGTTAAATTTCTGTTTGAGAAACATTAGGTAATGCTTTCACTATTGCTTCTTCTGTTTTTTTTTTTGTTGTTGTTTTGTTTTTTATGTAGGCTCCATCAACCTACAATCCACACAAACCAGTTCCATACCCCATCCCACCATGTCGGCCACATGCAACTATTGCACCAAGTAAGCTTCTGTGTGTTTTAGCTTGATGCTACCGTTTCATCCATTTGCCTTTTAAGTAAAGAGTGTCTAGTGTCAGTTTCTCTGACCATGATCATATATGAAATTGGCTTGTGCTCCCTAAGCATGCTCTGGGTACTAGTTTCTACTTCTTCCTGTCATGACTGCAGTGTTAATAAAATGAGGAATATATTGGCTTTTTTTTTCCAACATCCACATTGTTAAGAAAACTAACAATTCTGCTGTGACCACAAAGTGTTTCATGTATGGGAGGCATTATGCATATAAGACAAGACTAGGGCTGTGTTGTTGCACTAACCTTTGACTAAGGTTTGGGCTTTGGCTTGACAAGTCTGTTGGCCTGTTCGCTTTGTGCCAAATTTAGGATGTGGTCAGGCGCACCTAAATTAGATGGTAATATATACAGACTTGCTGAAGGGCAGTAATCTGTTTCTCAATTGCCTGCAGTAAATTATCTTCACTTTCTCTCCATTACAGTGGAACACAGCTCCCTAAAAGAAAAGTTTAGCCATGTAGACTTAAGTCTCAGAAGGGAGGTAGTGGTCGCAGTGTGCAGTGTTTGATTCTCTCTCTTCCTAGCCTTGTGCCTCAGGCAAGACTGAGCCTTTTTGCAAAAGCATCTTTTGTCTTTGTTCTGCTACATCAGTTGTTTGATTCCAGACATTTGTGGAGGAGAGTAAGGTGCTTAGCAGCATGTCTCTCATCTGCAGCTGGAATCCAGCCACCTAAATACTGTGACATGGATTTTGCTGGCAGTACTATTGAGTTGCCACTTATCTGGAAGAATAGGTTGGAGTACTTAACATAGTCAGGCTCTGGTGCAGCAGTTGAAAGCTATTTTAACCTTGCCATTCTGTATTGTATAACAAAGAGTTCTCTGATCTGGAAGCTTGCTTTTCATGGTGTTAGGGATTTCAGGGAGTTTTCAAGATACTTGATAAGGGGGGTTGCTAGAATTGGTTTGAGATGTTAACAGCATGGCTGTTGAAGGGTCAGTCATCTCACCAACTTGATGTTTACAAATGCTTTTGTAATCAGCTCAGAAAAATGGAAACTACTAGTGTCACGGCCTGAAAGGAGTCGTTCAGGACGACCTCCCTCCCCTTAGGACCAACAACCAAGTTCGTGATGCCCTTGGACTGAATTAAGGTGAAAATGACACCAGCCAACCAGTTTTAAGATTTATTAAGGCAAAATGGAATCAACTAACTAGACATGTCCCGAGTCACACGTTTAGGGAAAAAGAGAGGAAAAGGGCAAGAGAGAGGGAGAGAGAGAAAGACGTATCACCACCCGTGGATCCAGCGGCGTCCTGTTGGTCCTCTTCTTTTGGGAATCTCAGTGGCGGTGGGGGTCAGAGGGGGGAAGCTCCCGTCTGGTTGCGCTGGCTCCACTTGAGTTCTTCAGTTGTCGCAAGCAAGCAAGCCCCCATTCACAGAGTCTGCAGTTTTTATAGGTTCTTGCCCCGCCTCCGGGAGGTGCTTCCTCGCTTCCCATGCAGATTAACCGTCATGCGCAGTCCGCCCTCTCGGAACCTTCCAGAAATGGGCTGGGGCATCTGGGGGTCTCCTGCTCATGCGCAGATGGCAAGTGTCGTGCCCTAGAGACGACCTTCTGCCCTTTTCGCGCCCTTTTTACCCCGTGCAGGTGCACGAGGTTGTTTACCTCGCGGACAGCTCCTGGGGCACCTTGGCAGCAGTGGCTTTGCAGCAGCAGCAGCAATGTTGAGACAAAACCGCATTTAGTACCAGTCCTCTACACCACCTCGTGTCTCAACATTGCAGCTTGGCAGCAGGAAAGAGAGAGAGAGAGAGAGAAAGCAAGGAAGCAAGGAAGGAAGGAAGGAAGAGATAATTAGGGACAGGGGGAAGTCGCAGGAACAACATAGGTTTGGGTAAAAAATAAAGTGCTTAAACAGAGGTCTTGCTCAATGCAAGCTTATTCCTTAACAACTTCAACAACATTTAACTTTACAAAACAGACATCAAAACTGAGTTAATGAGGTAGGATTGTTAGAACAGGCATAAAACAGCTGGCAAATGCACTGTGGAGGTCAATATGCAATTTCCTCCTTCAGGAGAAACTGGGAAATAGATGGGTACTGTGGTTGGCCACGGCCAATGGATGGCACGGATTTTCTTTATGCCGTCCGGCAAGGTGGTAGGAACAAATTGCATATTTGACACAACATGTCCGATTAATTGAACAAAGCAAGGAATTATACAAGAACATTAAGGCTGCAACTGCACCTAACAAATACAATATTAACTGTTTCACCCACGGTGCCCCCAGTAACCAGGACTACAAATCGCCACTCCAGCCATTCCAGGTTTGGACGAGGACGTGGGCTATTTTTCTGATATCTTTGGTTAACTGGAGAACTACTTCGCCTACATCATCTATTTCCAAACAACAGTTAGGAATATTTAATTTCCCACACACTTCTCCCTCTTCAGCTAACAGGTAATCTAAAAACCATGTGGTGCTGAAGGATTGCCGTGCGCATCTGTTGGGATTGCCAAGTTAGAAGATCTATCGTGTCAGCGGTTTTGTTGGTAATAATTTCTAGAGCCGCTTGTAGTCTGATTATTTCCCCATTTTTGCGTCCCGCCCAAATTTCCCTTAATGGATCGCGTCTTACAGGCAACACTTCTGTCTCCAAGGTTATCATATACCTTTATGCCTAACCGAGGTCCACTTGTTTCTGGCAAAAGGAAAAACAAAGGTCTGATAATCCCTATATAACAAATTCCCAACCACCCCGTGGGTAAAAATGTATATGCTGTGTGCCTGCATATCCAGTAATGCCCCTTCTTAGCTCCAATGCCCTGAGCAAATGGCCCGTTTATCCCTGGTGGGAATTGAAAGTAAGTTGCATCTCTGTTGCCCAGAGGGCTGAAGAAGGTGGTTGCCCCATCACCTATTCGGCCGGTACAATACCAAGCCCCAGAAGTGTATTCTGGTGGTAGGTTTGCCATAGCACATATAAGCACATTAAGACAAGAAGTATCTTTCCAACACAAGTTAAGAATGCCATTCTTGGCTGTTGTGTTTTCAACAATAAAGCTAATTATGATCGCAGCACACAATTACAAAAAATGATAAAAATAACTGTTATAACTACCACAGGTAGTATCGTTGAGGACACTCAAGCTCAACATAAGACAAGTCTTCTTCCCCAGTGCCCTCTTCCTTTTACATTGTTGACCTAAAAGGAAGGGAGGATCCACCTGGCATGGATTCTATGATCTTTCCCATGGGCATCAGTAGCTACCCATGCATACAGATTTTTTGAAGCTTTTAGTACTAGAGGTATTTGTCCCACAGTGGGTAAGTCCACTAGAACCGGTTGTCCTGGGTAATACAAGGGATTCCTCGGTTTCTTATTCTCCCCAGTCCCAGGTAAGAGGGATGGAGGATTAGGGCAAAAAGCAGCGAGTCTGGGGCAGCCATTTACTCCCCATCGTCCATTGACTTTAGTTACTGCATCAGATATTCTTCACGCCCATCCGGGATTGTGCAGTTTTAGGGTTCATTTTAAGAGTCCATTTGTACGTTCTACAATACCGTTTGCCTGGGGATAATATGGGGCATGGAAAATCCATTGTATCCCTTCATCTCGTGCCCATTCTTGGACTACTCCGGCAGTAAAGTGGCTACCGTTATCTGATTGGGTAACTCTGGGTTTAGGAAAAAAACTAAACCATGATTTCAGACTGTTCACTGTATATTCCGCTGTTGCTCACGGGACAGCTTCAGCTTGGGTTAATCCTGAAATTACCTCGACTGCTACCAATACATGCCTCTCCCCTTCTGAGAGGTGAAAAGGGCCAATGTAGTCTACTTGCCAAGTGTCCCACAGCCCCTTACTGTCTCTTAAGTGTAGGGGTTGGTCCTTGAGAGGGTTATGTTCCCCTAACCGTATACAGCATAGGCTGCATGCTGAGATAACGATGTTACATAGCTCCCTGGTCACAGACCATCCCCTGCTGACTGCCTCTTTATAAAGGTCTTTACTTCCAGAATGGTCTCGTTTAACATGCAACCATTCTAACAGATGTTCCCATTTTTCCCCCTCTGCTTCTGCCGCTAATGTAGCTAGATGGGTTAGCGAATCTACTTGATTGTTCAAGAGGTGAGCGGGGTGGTTTCCTGTTTGGTGTGCAGCTACCCATCCTACTAGGAAAGATTTCTGTTTGGCAATGTTGAGGATTTCTTCCCATTTCTCTCGTTGCCACACTGGTACTCAATTAACTTCCCACTGGTTTTGTTCCCAGAATGGGAGCCATTCAGTACATCCCTTGAACACAGCATATGAATCGGTGTAAATGAACACTGGGTTCTGTGTTTTCTGCTTCTCGCTTTATCACACTCCAAACTGCTATCAACTCTCCTGAGCACTCCCCTCCCCTCCCGTTACTATCCGGTCTCCTGAATCAACATGCAGTGCTACTGCTCGGTATTTCCAGACCTTACCTTCCTTCTCTTTTGGAAGAGGCATCAGTAAACCATACATTTTTTAGTTGGGATTCAAAAGGAGGAGCAGGTTTTGTAACAGAAGGAGGTGGTTCCTGATCTGGGTGATGAGGGGGTGCATCCTGTATTTGAAGCATCTTAGGTGTACCCTCCTCTATCTTGTGTGTATGGCAGTAGTGATCTAACTGCGCATACCACTTCCTTACTGTTTCTTGTTGTGCAGCCCCCACAGGCAGTGGAGTCCCAGCTGATACTGGCTTCAAGACCTTAAAGGGTCCTCTTAAAATAATTGATTGCTGTCCTATGACTTTTTCAGCTTCTTGCAAAGCTAGGCTAACTACGAAGAGGCCCTTCTCCCAGGCAGAGTATCGCTTCTCTGCATCTTTGAAACTGTGTGAGTAAAATCCTATGGGGCGAGTCAGACCTTCAGGCCCACATTGCCACATACATATAGATAATCCATGAATTGCAACACCCCACTCAATATGGAGTGGATCTGTTGGATGTATTGGCCCTAAGGCTTGATAAACCCCAGCCTCAAAAATTAACAATTCTAAGGCTTCCTCATGAATTGGGGTCCAATTCCAGATAGCCTTTTTGCATGTCAAATCATATAAAGGACATGCTATGATGAAAAAATCTGGAATGTGTTTTCTCCAAAATACCAGCAGGCCTAGGGCATGTTGTAACTCCTTCTTATTTTCAGGCATCTTTACTTGTTCAAGGGAAGTTAAAGTCTCAGGGGGAATACATACTGTTTCTCCTCTCCACCAAATGCCTAGGAATTTCACCTCAGAAGAGCGAGGCTGTGTCTTTTCTGTCAGAATTTGGAGTCCTAAACTTTCCAAATGGTTAACTATTTCAGATTGGGTTTTTCCTACCGCAGTGGCATCAGAGCCGCCAACCAATATATCATCAGTATATTGATATACTTTGACCCCTTTTTCAGGCATGATTTGAGCAAGCTCCTGTGCCAGTGCGTGGTGGGCAATGGTTGGTGAGTGGCGGTATGCCTGGGGGAGACGTGTAAAGGTGAACTGCATGCCCTCCCATGTAAAAGCAAAACGATCTTTATCTGTTTCCTGCAAGGGAACCATAAAAAACATGTCTTTAACATCAATGGTTGCTAAAATTTGATGGGCTTGCTCCTGTGTAGTTGCAATCAGTTCAGCTATATTAGGCACAGCAGCTGTTAAAGGACCTGTATTGGCGTTCAGACGCCGATAATCAATTGTCAATCTCCACTTTCCGTTTGGTTTACGGACTGGCCACACAGCGGAGTTATAGCATGAGTGAGTGGGAATAATTATCCCCTGTTCTTGTAATTCAGTTATTACAGGGGCAGTTCCCTTCCTTGCTCCGAATGGCAGAGCATAGGGTTTGACATTGACTATTTTTGAAAGAGGAAGTGCGGGTGCTGACTGAAGCAGCCTCATCGAGGCTACAGGGAGTCCGAACGTCCACTTTTTTCCTCCCGAGTCTACCCAGGCATGGCCTTTTAGTAGGTCAAGTCCCATAATATTTGTTGGCAAATCTCCTAGTATCATTGTGGTTTCAACTGGAGATTCATCACCTGGCAGCGAGCATTTAACTCAGGCTGTCGGTTGTGGTTTAGAGTTACCAAAAACATCAGTGACCCAGATCGGTTTCTTATCGGCCACTATCCCATTGTTATCAGCAATATCCTTTCGAAGAGCTGAGATCTGGGCCCCAGTGTCTACTAAGAAAGTAACTGGAGTTTTAAAGGACCCTAGTGGGAAAGTTATCAACAAGTCTCCTCTGCTGTTTTCTGTGAGCCTCCTTAAGTGGACCCACTGGCCGTCCCCAGCTCACTTAAAAGGGATGGCTCAGGGGGTTTCCTGACTCCGGGGTTTTAAAATCAATCACATTAATTTTCCGGGCTGCAGATGGGGTTACTATTCTAGGTTCTTGGAATAAGGGAGGAGGATCTTTGGGGTTTGAGGAAGATGGGGTTCCCCTTATCCTGTCCCAACCTCTTACCAAACCTTCCAGGTTGGGAGTTGGTAACCTATCCATGACTTCTCTGGGAATTCCCTTTGAAATGCCTTCTGCCCATAATAATTGTCTCCTGCTATCTGTCACCCATACCGGTTTCCCAGGATGTGGGTGTTGCAGTGATTTATATTGCCTCCCAGTTTCCTCAACTCTTATTTCTGCTTTATGCTTTGTTTCTCCCTGGCCAGTGAATCCCATACGCCTTTCGTAATTAATTAGCTCCTGTGCCACCTCCCCCCAAGTCATGTCAGGGGAGCCTCCCCTTCCCCTCGGTCAGGGAGTTCGTAATCGGTCTTGCAGCTGGATAGCATATAGTTTTAAGGCATCAGGAAGTCCCCTGATCAGAGGATGTAACCTCTCAGGGTCTGCCACACACTGCATGGGGGAGGGCTGCTGCAGAAGCAGCAAACAGTCATGCATCAATTGGAGGCAAGCAGTTTTCTGCACACTTTCCAGAATGTGGCCCGCTGTGGGTGTTTTAATAGAAAAAGGGTCTCCTCTTTCCATTGGGTCTCATCCTCCTGCCCAGTAGGCTACCCTCTGGGTCAAGGACCATGGTTCCCTATTATCTTTTGTGGTTAGAAAGACTCCGGGTCCCCAATATACTCTAGCTTCATCTTCACTCAGCAGAATGCCATCCCTCCCCCCTCCCCCCGGTGAGGGAGACTCTCCACACATACTCAGTTTCAGTTTCCCGGGAGTCCCAGGAGTATTTTTCCTGTATTTTAGCCAAGTCCTGAGGGGAATAGGGGATAATACGCATGGTATGTTGTTGAATACCCCCCTGACCATTACCAATGGTTTCAGTTTTAATCAAGGGTCTCACCACTACGTTCCCATCTCCAGGATAAAAGGAATTCCTGCTCTCTTCTAATTCTTTAATTGGATATATAGATTTTAGATAAGATGCCTGTTTTCCATCTAGTTCAGCCAAATTTGAGAATCCCTGTTCACTATCATCAAACCCCCACCTGTTTTCTTCCAATTCAGACAGCAGGATTCTCTCTCAGTCTAGTGAGTCCGGTAAGATTATTTGAAGCCGCTGAATATGGTTGCGCTCAGCAGCGAGTTGACTTTGCAAGTTTCTAACCTGTTCTCGCAAGGACTCAATTGTCTCTTTGGCTCCACTCTGGGAATTTCTTATGTCTTCTCGCAAGGACTCAATGGTCTTTTTATCACTTTGCCTCCTCGTCCAGGCAGCAATTAGTGCCACCCCTAAACACCACAAACTGTTGCCCGAGCCATACCAAGAGACAGCAGGGCTTTATAGCCCTTCAAATTCTCAAAAAGAGTATTATCCTTCATTGTCACATCCTCTGTAGTCCAAACTGTTCAGCCTACTGTGGGTTTACGTACCCAGTGTGTATCTTTACAACAAGATCCTCTGTCCCCGCTCCTGTCAGGCACTTCCCAAGGAAGGGGCCACGGTAAGGGTCCCAGTCCCTTTTGGTAGGTTCAGTATCTCAAGGGCATCCTGCCGACTACGCCAATTTTAAAATGTCACGGCCCGAAAGGAGTCGTTCAGGACGACCTCCCTCCCCTTAGGACCAACGACCAAGTTCGTGATGCCCTTGGACTGAATTAAGGTGAAAATGACACCAGCCAACCAGTTTTAAGATTTATTAAGGCAAAATGGAATCAACTAACTAGACACGTCCCACGTCACACGTTTAGGGAAAAAGAGGAAAAGGGGAAGAGAAAGGGAGAGAGAGAGAGAGAAAGACAGATATCACCACCCGTGGATCCAGCGGCGTCCCGTTGGTCCTCTTCTTTTGGGAATCTCAGTGGCGGTGGGGGTCAGAGGGGGGAAGCTCCCGTCTGGTTGCGCTGGCTCCACTTGAGTTCTTCAGTTGTCGCAAGCAAGCAAGCCCCCATTCACAGAGTCTGCAGTTTTTATAGGTTCTTGCCCTGCCTCCGGGAGGTGCTTCCTCGCTTCCCATGCAGATTAACCGTCATGCGCAGTCCGCCCTCTCGGAACCTTCCAGAAATGGGCTGGGGCATCTGGGGGTCTCCTGCTCATGCGCAGATGGCAAGTGTCGTGCCCTAGAGACGACCTTCTGCCCTTTTCGCGCCCTTTTTACCCCGTGCAGGTGCACGAGGTTGTTTACCTCGCGGACAGCTCCTGGGGCACCTTGGCAGCAGTGGCTTTGCAGCAGCAGCAGCAATGTTGAGACAAAACCACATTTAGTACCAGTCCTCTACAACTATTGACTAAAATAAGCTGAGAAAATCTGATGCTTCGTGACTTAGGAAAGACTTTCTCTCCAATGAGTGTAAAGAAAATATGTAGACTAGCTCAAATTTATATTAGATGAATCCTATAAAAAATAAGTTAGAGCACAAAATTTGGCCTTTGAGTAGACCTCAATACTAGCAGATTTTAGAATACGAAATAGCTTTTGAGCTCCTGGGGCCTTATTAGGCTGTAAAATAGTTTTTAAAAAGTCCCTTGTTAATGTGGAACTGATGATTTACTTGAATCCAGCTCTTAAATGAGTTATGTTTCATTAGGAGGTCAAAACCTTATTTCAAAGTGGGAACAGATTTATTTCTATTGCTTTTAGCTACTGCAAGCATTTTATTTATATATGCGTGGATACGTGTGTGTGTGTGTATACACATATCTATACAAACACACACATATATGTTTAAGGAGATTGTAGTTACTGACCTGAGACTATTTAACTTGATTGTTTTTAAGTAACGATCAAAAACAATGGCAGTGATGTTTAGTTTTGTCTCATATATAAAAAACATCTATGTATAACATCAACCTGGGTGGCACAATGATCATTAATTACTTGTTTGAATTTGGATCATGAGTTGTCATGGCAGAAATCTAGCTTTAGGTAGTTCTGCTATAAAAGTATGAAATCAGAAAGGAGTTTTGTATGGAATATTACTGCACTTTGAATATTGTTCATACACTGCCTTTTCATAGGAAGCATAAATTTGTGTATGTTTAAAATGCTTGTTCATGGGAAGCATAAATTCGTGTATATTTAAAATGCTTGTTCAGGCCCTTTGTTGTATATGTATTATGGTTATTTAAATTCTGATCATGTTCTTCAGAACTGTATACCATAGCTATAGAACACTGGTTTGAGTTACCCTAAAGAATAAGAGGGAAAAAGTTATCTTTGGTATGTCAAGTACAATAAATGTTTTATATCAAAGTCATCTGCTATCCCCCTTCAGTTTCTTGATATTTAAAGAGATATTGAAGAATGATAGGCTAAGTATTCAGTGTGCACAGAGCTGGGACATTTTCTCTTAATTTTCTGACTAGTATTGGAAGGCTGGTAGGTGATCATTGGTATGCATTTGTGTCTTTATTTTTAAAGGCTTTAACATTAAAGGAAGGGTTGCAGGAAAAAGAACGAATACTGCTGCAGACACTCCAAATCATTCCTCTCCCTCTGAGTTTTTTAGCCAAAATGGAACTAAAAGCAACAGAAGCCTGGCTTTTTCAGGCTGTTTCAAAGCACAGCACTAAAATTTTAGTTCTTGTTTGGTTCTGCTGTTAAAAATGGTTAGAGAACTGTCCTTACTTGGATCACAATGCATGTGACTCGGGCACATTTTGACAATAGCCTGGATAATAAACTCCGGCTTTTTTGTGAAGGAATATTTTACAACCTTGAAAATACTCTTTTAAAGAAAGATACTTCCTGGTTTATTTAGATGTGGTTTTTTTTGACAACAAGGTGTATGTTGCATTTGTTTTCAGGTGCTTACAACAATGCTGGCTTAGTTCCAATGGCTAATGTCATAGCTCCAGGCTTACCAGCACCACCACCATACACTGCTAATCAAGTTGTACCAGGTAAAGCATGCATGACTTTAAAAATTTTACTAGTGTCTTTTTTTTTTCCTCCTCCATTGTTGTGAAAGGATCATTCTCTGCTGAAGTTCCACCTTCTTTTAAATAACTGCCTGCTGTTCTCTGTTTAGAAAATGAAGACCTTTCCAGCCAGGCAAAATCTTCCCAAAATCAAGGTAAATTGCACATCTGCAGGGAGATTGTGTTCTCACTGTAACTTTGTTCAGAAAATGTAAATAGCTTTTATTTCTTTAGAGGGATTTTCATAATCATCTAAGTATTTAACTGCTATTGGAGTAAAATCCCTTGAGAGTTAAGGAAAAAATCGTCTCAGGCATTGGGCACTTTGAGGTATTGAAACACTAAAATCTGGCCTTTTGAGTTAGTGCATTAAAGTTTTCTGTTCTTAAGCATCTCTCTATATATTTGAGATATCATGTAAAAGCTAAAGCAAAATATGTTTTGAAATGTAATGCACTGAAGCACTTCATTAGTATCTCTGCAGTTGTTAAAACACTGGACTTCAGTCTATTTGAAAACCCATTCATATTTTTATTTCATATACAAGTTGCATTGGAAAACTTACAGTACAAATGGGCCAAACGGATTCTTTGTTTCTAGTTTGTTGAAATCCAGATGTAGAATGTCTTACTGCAGACTGTTACATCTAACTGTATCCTTCTGCACTCTCTTAAAACTATAATTCTTTTTGCAGAAGAGAGCGGTTGGTTTTTTTGGTCTGTATTTGGGTAGTACTTAGTATACTGGGTTTTGGTCTTGGGGTGATAGTGATACAAATAATAATAAAATCCCATGCTGAACTACTTTTACTTGCTTTGATAAGACTTTGTTACTTTTGACAAATAGAAACTGAGGAACTACTGTATATTAAGTCAGGCATTCTAGCAAATATCAAAATTAGATAAAATGACCATGTTAAGTTTAGAGCCTGTAAATATTTCTATGAGGGGGGAAATTTGTTTTGTTTTGTCTTTCCTCCATTATGTCCAGGGATGGCTCTACAGGAACATTACTATTTAAAGACTCACTTTATGCATATATACCATTTATGTGCTTATGCATGTATTTACAAGGTAGTTTATAGAAGTAAATGAATACAATGTAAGAGAGAGAGATTCAGTAATAGCTCTGGGTTCTATTACAGCTGCATTTCTTTGGTAGCTATTGTTGCTGTCAGGGTTAAGAACTGTGATCTTCAGGAGATTCTTCAATTTGGAAATGGGATGAGGTAGGGAAAAAGTCCAGAGCAATCTGAGTTCAGCTTTTTGAAAAAGAATATGTAAAAGGAAGTTGTTTGCAAACTGCCTGGTTTTACAATTTTAGGATACAAAAAAGAAGAGTTTGTTGTATCAATTTAGGTCCAGGTTTTTAAAATTTGTGTTTTTGTTTTCGGAGTGTGTGTGTGTGTGTGTGTGTAGAAATTGGGCAGGAGCACATAGTTATGAGTGATGTTTGTCTAGTTGGATCAGTGATTTGTTTACAGTTGAGCATATTATTTTAAAAGTAAAATAAAAGATGAGAGTTGTTTGAAAGGAATGATTAACACATTCATATTCTGCAGGGAACTAGATATAAAGATATCAAAGTTCTTGACATGCCAGGGTCCTTAGATGCAGCTTTTCTCCATTAACGCTTACGTCCCCCTTAGCAGTGTGCCTTCCTGTTTTCTTACAGCTTGCTGTCTCTCTGACTTACTTTGTAGCATTGAGATCAGCTGATACTCATAGTGGCAGGTGCTTGCCTCCATCCTAGATGACTTCAGACTTCTAAAAATACTGTTTAATAAGCTGACATTGACACTTGACCTTACTATTGTATTGTGATGCATGAATTTAAAAGTGCACCTTCTTAGAATTAAAATATGAAGGAAATAGTGAGGAGAATGACCTGATTTTGGCAAAAGAAAAGTACTATCACTTGAAATTACCTTTCTTCAGTTGTTGACTAAACTCTGAAATCATGGTATGTTAAAATAGCTGGTTCTGAAGGAAATTCTGACCTTCAGTGAGAGTGAATGTAGAGGGGTCCCTGTGAGGCTGCTAGAATGTTAGATCTAGTTTGACTATGGCTAGATGTTAAGGATTAGAGAGAAGGTGTTTATCTATCACTTGGAGATTCTTACAGAGTATATTTGAGTATCTAAACTGTCTTGCATGAGATCATGAAAAGGTGACAGATGCTGTAAAGGGTTTTAAAGAGAAGTGGTAACCTACATAACGTACAACCTGTGTTATATGTTTGTACATACCTTTTTATTTTGCCTTCATAGGCTCTAGTGTGGGTTGTTTATATACAGACACTGTGTGTTAGCTATTGCCTATGTATCATATTTTGAAATACTGTATAAAATGTGTTTTTGTTGATTTCAAACATTTCTGACAGTTTCAAGTATTCTTACCAGTTTTGTTTCTTTGCAGCTTTTTCTGCACAAGCGAATCAGCTCTTTACTCCTCATGGTTCTAATCCTTCAACACCTGCTGCTACTCCAGTCCCTACCCCATCACCTGTCAAGGCAATAAGCCATCCATTAGCACCTGCAACTCCACTCATCCCTGGGATGAACATGTCTACCCCTGTCCTTCCTGTTTTCCCAGGACAGGTCTCCTCTTCCATCCATACATCTCAGCCATCAACCCCAACCCCTACTGTCATCAAATCCCTTTCATTGCCTGGTGTTCCTGTCACATCTGTTCACAGTGCAACCTCTACCCCTGTCCCTGCAGTTTTCTCTGGGCTGGCTTCTATACCCACTGCTACACCAGCTCCACAAGGTTCTTCCACACCGTGTGCCACACCTGCACCTAATGAAGCTTTTGCATCTGCTACTGCACCATTTGCTAGCCTCCCTTTTTCTGCAACCTCTTCAGTTGCTTCAGCTAATAATCCTGCTCCATTGTCATCAGTTTTTGCTGGCCTCCCTTTGTCCTTGCCACCCAATCCCCAAGGGATTTCTAGTCCTGTGCCCTCTACAATTGCTAATTCCCCTGCCACTACCATTCCTGGTTCACTTAGCTTGCCTAACCCAATTTTGTCTGTTTTAAAGGGATTTCTGACATCAAATGACACTTCATTAATCAATTCATCTGCTTTACCTTCTGCTATGACAAGTGAGCTTGCTTCTTTATCTGCCCTTGCTAATCAAAGCTCTGACCCTCCTGCTTCCTCTGTCAACAAATGTTATACTCCATCAGCCACCCCCACCCCACAGCGTTCCTCCACACCTGGACTGGCCATTTTTCCAGGTCTTCCATCCCCATCTGTGGCCAATTCTAGTTCCACTCCCCCGACATTGCCTGCACAGTCGCCTTTAACCACTTCACCGTCTGTTCTGCCAGTCAACTGTGGCTCCTCAGCCTCCCTCTTGCATGGCACAAGCCCTACTAATCCTGATCAGCAGCTCTCATCAGCCCCAGCTGCCACAGGTATCCCCACAGTTCTGGTCAAAACAGAACCCATGAGTCCTACCCTTTCAGCCTTCAAAGGTCCTTCTCATTCGGCCAGCCCTTCTCATGGCACTCTAGGACTGTCGGCACTTGGGCGTGCATACACTTCAGCAGCTTCAGTGCCAGTCAGTTTACCCAGTTCCCTAAATCCAGCGTTATCAGGTCTCTCCTCTTTGAGTGCTCCTTTAAACAGTTCCACTTCTCTGGCTTCCATTTCCCTTGCCCCACATGGCTCCCCTGCTCCCATTGCCCCTGTATTTAATGGACTTCCTCCTTTTACGTCTCTAACCAGTAACTTTGCTTTTACTGGTAATCCAGCACTTACGCCACCCGTCACTCTCCCAGGGTCTTTGTTAGCTACTCCGTCTACAACTGCTTCAGCTGTGTCTGCCCCTCATGTGAATACCACAGCAGCTGTACTCTCAGGACTCGCCGCCTCAGCAACAGTCTCTGCTCCACCCTTTTCGCTTAACTTGTCCAGTGCCGTCCCTTCCCTTTTTTCTGTCGCCCAGGGACCTCTGGGATCATCAAACCCATCCTTCCCTGGTTTTCCTGTCTCTAACACACCCTCTGTCACTCCTGCTCTCCCTTCTTTCCCTGGCCTCCAGGCATCTTCTGCAGTAGCAGCAGTTGCACCGTTGCCGGCAGCTGCCACAGCCCCATCTCCGGCTCCGGTCCTGCCAGGGTTTGCCTCGGCCTTTAGCTCAAACTTCAACTCTGCACTTGTTGCACAGGCTGGGTATGTTTCTGTTTCTGAAGGAGGTCAGAACCATTTCTTTTTCTCTGAGCAAAACACTGGTTTTACTTTAGGCGTAGACATTATTTTCAGTCATAGTTAGCAAGCAGAGTTAATTTTTTAAACTTCGTTCACCACTGGATTTCCACCTGTCTTTAGAAACTAATAGTTACTGAATAGATTGTCCTCCTCAGTAGTCCCAGTTACCACAGAGTCTAATCCCGTGAGGTGCTGAGTGACCTTATTTCCCAGATGAGTATACTTGGCACCTCCTAGGATTTTACAGGAATGGATCCCACATGGGCATCCATTGACACATCCAGGTCATAGCAGACAATATCCGAGATGTTACTATGATTTCAGGAAGTACTCAGCATTAACTTTCCTCTATGAAATTTTGTGTGCAAACAGCAGGCACAGCCGAGGTACAGAAACTTCTGACTTCCCTTCTCAGGTACATGTGTGTTCCAGACAGTCTTGACTTCTATGTGCATGAATAATTTGTAGGTGGATAGAGGCTGGGCTTCTGTTTGGAAATTCTAGCCTTTATGAGGTTTAGAAAAACAGATGCTTACCTAATTTATATAGATACAAGTTTATGTAGACAGAAACGTAGGATAAAAATAAGATACAGGTGTTCCTAATAACAGCTGTGTCTTGACTCATTCTTTCAGCTTGACTTCTGGACTTCAGACACCGGGAAATACAGTTTTTCCTGGTCTTTTATCTCTCCCTGGTATCCCCGGCTTTCCCCAAAGTGCCGCACAATCTTCCTTACAGGAACTGCAGCATAGTGCGGCTGCGCAGTCAGCACTACTACAGGTAACATGCCTATTTGTTAATACTGTTCTGCATTCAGTAATTATTGGAACATATACTTGGGTGTTAACTTTTTGGGATTCATGTAAATAAATAACATCCCTAGCCTGTTTGAGAACTGATTACAAGGCTGATGATAAAGAACAACTTGGATTAAACTTCTGCTGAAGGTCCTGGATGACCAATGAATGCGCAGAGCTTCTGGAGGTTATGAATGTGATTAAAGCCTTCTTGAAAATCTTGGTAAAATGATGAGCGGTTAAAGAAAAAAAGAAAGGAGGAGTAAGTAGAGTTTGTGTTAGATTTCTTTTAAATCTAGTGAATTGACCATCTAGTTGCAAAATATGGGGCTTAGTTCCAGTCTGAGCTTTGAATACTTAAAGTGGTTGTCTATAGAGATTTCTTTTACCTTAGGTCATGTGTCTCTCTGCACACAGATTTTCTTGAATTTGTTTCTGCTGGGGTTGTGCCTTTACCCTAATAGTTCCCACAGACACTGTAGTTAGGCAAGTTTGAGGTTACTTTAGATAATGTGTAGTTTTATCATGTCTCTTGCCTGTGAAACAACTTGTTTCTGTCCTTGACCTACCTAGGTTATTTGAAGCTATTATCAGAGTTTGTATTTGATAATTTAGATAAGTTTAGTCTACCTTGTGAGTGGGACTAGTATTTTGCCTGCAGTTTTACTTTATTTTGTTTGTTTTTATCAGTGCTGTTGCCTAACTTCTTTTCTTTCCTGAAGGCACATTCTGCTTCTGCTCTAGAGAACTATACAGCTCAGCCTGAAGGTTTTGCTAACTATCCATCAACACCAGGGACACCATTTTCTTTGCAGACAAGTCTACCCCAGAGTGGATGGCAATAAATACCAGATATTTTTAAAGACTGCAGTAGTTGCTTGACAGAGTCTGATCCTGCTCACTTTGAAGGCTGACAGAATTGCACTCCGCTTCAGCAGGAGCATGATCTGAGTTGGGGAAAGAAGGGGAAATATGAGAATAAAATGCTTCTGGGAAACTGTGTGTGTCAAGATGGCAAACCATGTCATGACTGCTTTTAACTGATTCAGGGTCTGATCCTGTGAATTGCTGAGAATCCTTGACTCTCTGTAGCTTATGAGTTCGATGTTTGTTTTTTTACAGGATTGGGAAGGTTCAAACAGACATATATGTAAATAGAGCAATTGGCTGTCAAACTGAATGGGGAGAACAGGTATACTTAATAGCATGTATAATTGCCTATCCTTCTGTTATGTTTTGTATGGTATATGTGGTTAATGTAGAACGAGATCTAGACTGAAATTAGATACTTAAAGCTGTTGGTGATCTTTAGTCTAGATGTACACCTTTTGTGTGTGCATGGATCAAGATCAGTTTATGGTTCTTAGGATCCTTTCATATGTGTGAGGATCTCCTGTTAGCATCACTAGTATGTCAAGGGGAGACTAGATCAGAGGGGTTTGGGGGTTTTCTTATGCTTTGAAATATTGTCATGGGCTTGCTGCTGAAGTGAGTACTCCACTGTCTGAATCTGAACAGGAAAGCTAGGAAATGATGCTGTACTATATTTGGATAGAAGTGGATTATGTCTTATTGGAGTATGGTTTAGCTAGCTGGTAATAGGTCTTTCCGAAGTACATAAAAGCCTTTTAATTCGTCTCTAGGATAATGTTCCATAACATCCTCCCTGCCCCCATACCTCTCCGTGAATAAAATAATTGTACTGCGGATAGGCTGCCTATCCGGCACTTTTGACTGCAGACTTTTGTGAATGTTTACAGACATGGGTCAAGTTCTTCTCTCTCTTATATTCACAAACCCACCGATTCTCTTTAAGCTTTTTGGCTCTAATCCACAGCTTGATGGTGCTTATGTTATCCTGTGAATATAACTGGGAGCAGAATTTGGACCATGGGATTTTTTAGTATTTTTCCTTGGAAAACGTACATGATTTTAAAGGCATATAGCTAAATTAACTGTATTGGTTAGGAAAGGTTATGATGCAGTATATAGAAAGGTCTTGCTTTGTTAGTGAAATTCAGTTGTGCACTCTTCTAATAATGTTAGTACCTGTGGCAATGTGTAAACACATCATTGAATATCATCTATTTAAGATAAACTCTTGATCGTGTTTTAGAGACAATAGAGATGAATGATATTCAATCCTGTGATTAAATTAAAATGTAGAGGATACTATACTGTAGAACAGCTTTGCACCTAGCTAGAGTTTTACTTTTTTAAAGATGAATTTTGCTGGGAGATGTTGCTAATGTATTTTCTTTCAAGATGTGAACAAACTTTTTTAGAACGTTAATGGAAATTCCTGTATTGCTTTTTAACACAATTTTTTTAAATAAAAAGTTTACAGTCATGGCACAAAGGCTTTGCTGACTATTTACCTATTTGCTTATATAACAGATGAATAAACTTCTTTTTACTAAGATGCCTCGTAATGTTTGATCTTGTTTATGTTGTTTATCATGCAGAATTATATACTGAATTATAAAATAGATTTTCTAAGGAGTGATAAATAGAAATGTTGAAGTGTTTATGATAGAAATGTTTAGAAAATTTAAACAGTGCCCTATTTATTTTGTAACCCATTGGGTAGTCATGTATTTTAATAATGAAACTTAATTATAAAGGTAAAAAAGGTAATGCACTTTTGCAATTTTTTATTTTGTGGAAGCTGTTAAATTCTAATGATTCTCCACTTGAACTACTTTTAAAATCGGTGCTTTGTATCTTCACATTAAGAAATCTGTGGACAAAATCTGTACCATCTTTCATCATACTTTTCTACTCTTTCTTTTAATGGTCTTTTTTTGTAGGTTTGTAGACCATTTGGAGAGGGGGGCAACTGAAAATATTCTTGTCGAAAGGAAATTGGCTTTTGCCTCATAGACTTAAATATATGTGTAGTTCAAAATCAGTAAGCATTTTGTAAACTTACTGAAGTGCTGAATTTGGTCTCTAAATTGAGCCCTGATTACCCTGTCAAGTAATCAAAAAAGGTTAAGCTAACTCAAATTACTCTAGAGTTACCATGGTCAAAGACAAGTACTGGACATTGGCTTATTTTATTGCGGCATTTTATCAAGATGTAAACAGTTTGTGTCTTATTCTTAAGACATACATTGAATGGTCACAGGTTGTGTGTGTGTGTGAGGGGGGTTGTTTGGTTGGGTGGATATTTTTTTTTGTATGAACTTTGGACAAATGATCTCTAAGAGACTGTGAAGCCCTGTTTCTCCAAAATGAAGTCAGGTGAGGAGTAGTGAATGTCCATTGTATTAAATGCTATTCTCCTCAAACAATATACTTCATAAGTGGTACCTACCTTCTGGGAAATGTCCTTTATCAAGAAGAGTATTGCATGCACAGCTGATGTAGTTTCAGGTAAGACTGTCATCAGTCTCCGACAAGTGAACAAGTGAACAAATTGAGCAAGAAGCATTGTAACTTTCAACAATTCTTCTCTAAAATAGTCGTTCTGGTTCTTACTGAATCATATTGAACAGGTTTTTGTAAATCGAATAAACTTTCCAGTTATTGGGATTAAGGTGCATTTCAATTCCTTAAAAATTGCTCCTGATGTAAAATCATTTTAACAACCTCTTCTCCTCCACCCCCCCCCCCCGTTTAAGTTTGTGTTCTGTATTACAGCTTGAAGTAAACCACTTAATGTGGTTTGAGTATTCTTATTTTCTTGCAAATGGTCTCCTTTTCTGGACTGAGATGGGAAAAAGCCTTTTGGTTGACTATCTCTCCGATTTACCCATGTTCTAGGGAAGTGTAGCCTGTGAGGAGTCCCTCCTCTTGTCTCTCCCATCTTCTGCTACTGAAAGCTGATGCCATTTTCAAACGAGAGGAGGAGCAAAATAGAGAACTGTAGGGGATGTTCCTGCAAGTAACGGGATGGAAATGTTAATTTTCTCTGTATTGGACCTTCTAAATTTCAATCTGGAGGAGAGGGATGAGAAGCCCAGAGCAAATACGTTAGTGTGTATTCTGGGGGTAGAGTACAGAGCCAGGAAAAGAGCAGACTGAGAAATCTTGGGGCAGCCAAAGTCACCATATCGAATGCAGGTGAGAGAAAGAGTGACATGGCCCCCAACAGGTCAGAAAAAGACTGCCTGAAGCCTAATGTTATGTGCAAATCTCATGTGAGGACTGGCTGATGACTTCCTTGAAATCTTTGGGACTGGCACTTCTAAGAAATACCCATATGTGTGAACTGCAATTCTCAGTGATTTTAACAAGGAATCATGACCTGGATGCTTGATCTATAGGATTAGGTCTCTGCAGCTGAGCGATGGGATAACTGGTAGCAAATGGAATCTGAGGGAGATTGTGAAGATTGTCACATTTTGCAAATCTGGTGTGATTGGCGCAGAGAAAGTTCAATGTCTGCCTGTTTGCTGCTTACAGGTTGCACCTGATCATCATGCCTGACTTGAGTCTTTCTTTTTTTTTTAGTTATAGGCTTCAGCCATATCGGCACAGTGCACAGGTCCATGCGATACCACAGGCAAGTGGCTGCAGAACCACATTCTTCTAGTGTTGCACCCAAGCCAGTAAGTCCTGCTAAAGTGGCTTTGGATTCTGGTTTTCTTTGTGGTACTACTCTGTGCCACAGAGCTGAACCAGGCTGTGAACTTGCAGCCTGTAGACTGTGCTTTGGCCCTGAGTCCTCATGTATTTTCTTCTCAGAGTGTTTTCTAGCACTTGAAGATGTGAGAGCTAGTGACTGTTATCCATGTGCTCCAGCATATCCCTGGGAGAATGGATTGACATTGCGCTGCCTTTGACTTCAAAGTTTTAGGATAAAGAGGAAATAAAAATGCAGCTGAAATTAGCACTTGTATGACTTTGTTTCTGAGGATTAAAAAAACACCATTTGCACCATTTGCTCTTTAAAGGGGTGTATTTACAAGCACCTTGGAGAATTCTCAATAAACAGCAGGGGAGCAATTATTTCTGTTGGATTTTCAATATGTTTTGCTCATCTATCTGATAGTGTAAGCAACTGTGTAGACTGTAGCATTCAAATGGCTTGTAATAAATGAAATGATGTTCAAAAAAAACAGTTGCTCTAAAAACAAAATAAAAAGTTGGGGTAGTTTTACGAGTTATGTTTTCACTTCTGGAAATACTCAAAAGCACATTTTTCTTCTAGCTGTTCACCCAGATTGCCCTGTTAGTAAGCATATGTCAGGAGAGAGTTTGATCTTACAGCTAAGCATGAGAGGCCAAATAATTAGGAAAATGCAACAGATAAATTTAAATGGATATTGTGACATGTTAGGGAAGATACTGAGATCAGCACATGAACTCCAGTTTTGCAAGCTGCTTGTGGCTTTCATTGTGATTTAAAGCATCCGCTCAATGGTTTGGTTGCCTTTCTTTGTAAAGCTGATGAGAGGATCCTCTGGGGAGCAGTCAGCTTTGATTTAGTCATCTGGGACCAATATGATTACTGAAGTGGATGGAGACTTGCATGAAATGAAGCTGGATCTAGATCTTCCAGGACACTCTAGGTGGTGAATGCCCACAGAAAACATAACCATATTGTTCAGGCCACTATATGTCAAAGTTGTAAATTACATATGAAAAACCACCTCTCATTTTTTCCTCAAATAACATACAATAGTTCTGTGTCTTTTGAGAAGGCTGCTCTCACCTGCTGTGACTTTCGTAAATGATTTAGTCTGAAATGTTAGTGCTTTAATTTTAGTGGATTTGATGTAAGTGTTGAAAGAAAAGACCTTTGAAAGCTGAAGAATGTTCTTATTTCTGGGAAAATTTGAGGACTTTGGAGCTGAAATGCTTCCAGTGTTTTTAGATTATCTAGCATGACAGTGCTCAGCCTGGTGGGTCTTCAAGTCCTATTGCAATGTAAAATATTAAAAAGTGTTTTGTGAGTTATCCTGTGCAGCATGCAGACTTCACCCTGGAGGATTATTTATGTTTTAAGTGCTTGGGATCTGAACTACAACTAAACCCCATAATATCAGGAAGTATACAGCAGAGGAACAGTACTCAATCTTTTCCCTTTGGTTTTATTTTCTTTCTCCCTTTTTTAAAAATTTCTCTCTGGTGACAGATGCTACCAAGATGCATAGAAATAATTTCTAGCTTGGATATTGTTGGAGGTAAAACCAACTGGGCCAAGTTCATCCCCAGCTGGAGGCCACAGAAGACCGTGGAGTTACATCAGAGACGACGGCGATCTGCGAGACTTTGTTTTTGTAAACATCCCCTCCTCACCAGGGTGACTAACTCCCAGAGAGCTGTTGTGCAAGCAGGGATTTCTTCTGTCACCATGCCACTCTCTTCAGCCCTGTGCATGAGCGCCATACTGTTTGAAGGTATGCTGCTGTCTCGTCTGTGAGGGGAGCAGACCTTCCCAGAATAAGATGGATCCCAAGAGAGAGACACCCAAGAAAAGCAGCACAGAACATTTAATTGGTAAGTTTTGGTGGCCGCTTTTTTTTTTTTTTCCTGTTTTGTTTGTTTTTCCTGATGATTATAAAGGAACAAAGCCAACCAAAAAAAAAAGTGTATATGAACCCAGGGCTTCATCATAGGTCTCTTTTATAGGTTGAACATGAAAATCTAAAACCTGCACTGTCAGTGATGCAACAAATTATCTCCTCCTGCCCTGACAGCATGCTTCAGCATTTACCTTCTGGCAAAATGACCTCCAGGGACTGGAGTGGCTAGTTCAGCCATTGAGCCATGGATACATAGGGATGGGTGGAAAGGGAAAAGCATGAGTGACTGAAGAATGGTAGAGGAATTTTTCAGTCCCTGAAAAAAGACACTTCATCTGTTTGGACTTGTGTGACTAAGACATGGTGTTCATTTGCTGTTGTCACCATTGTGTCTGGCCATAAGAATGGAGCAGGACAAGCACAAGTCTCTGCAGGATTGATCTGGGTGCTTGTTGAAAGCAGAAGGTAGATAGTAGTTACAAAAGGCTGAGGCTATTGCATCTCTGTTACTGTGGGAGAAAAGGGACATTTCCACACACAGTTCTTTATAATCTTCATAGGGCAACTTGGACACAAACTTTTCATTGGCTTTTCGAGTTGGGCACCCACATTATCATTTTATTTTGATTGAGTGTATCAAGAAATACCAAAGTGAATCTCACAAGTGTTCTGGAGCTTTTCTGCAATTGCTTACTGATAAGCTGTCACATTTAGTAGTATATTGCAGCTCTTGGTTTGCTATGGGCTGTAGACCCAAGTGAGGTTTTTGGTGGTTGTGACTATCATAATTCATATGCAGGTCTGGCAAAGCAGGTCACTGATATGTTGGGTTGTGACTGATCCTTATTCTTTACTGTTGTGTTTTTCTAGACTCTTCCATTTATTTTGTGGTAAAAGGTACAAAACTTTGGGGCTAATCAGAGAATAGGCCTCTTTGGAGGCCTAGGCCTGACTTCACTATTTAGAAGGTGTATTTTCATATCCTGCTTTTCTCACTGGAATCAAAGTTTTCAGTGCTGACATCAGGATCTCTAGGATAGTTCTTATGGAGAGTGATTCAGTTGTTCTTTGTCAAGTTTTGGATGTGTATTTCTTTCCCAGAGTAGTGTCATTCCTATCAGGGATCTTCACAGTACTCTCATGTGGATGCTGGTACATGATGCTAAAATCCGGAACTATAGTGGGTAATTTCTGGGTGGTTTCTTCATGACAAGTCTGGCACTGCAGGAAAAGACCTTCAAGCATTTTTCTGTATGCTAATTGTTTAGGTGAAACAGAGAGCACAGAACATGGTGTTCTGATGAACAAAACACCCCTGTGTGATTACTATTTCTGCAAGCTTTGGATTAACAATTATGAATGATGCCCATTCCATGAATTTCTTTCTCTGACTGACTTTGAATCTCTTTCTACTGACTATGAGACACTCAACCACTTGTACCTGCTGTAATTCAGGTACCTGCTGTAATTCAGGTACCTGTTGCAGCCTAACACACCTCTAGTGAAGATCAGGGTGGCAAAAAAACAGCTGTGAAAGTGTTATGTTTGCACACTGAATCTTAAGTCTTGTCTTCAAATACATGGCTTTAAGGTTTGTGTGGTAATTTACTCAAGTGAACTGCTCAAATCATTCCTGTAAGCGATTGCAGAAGGGTTGATGGTACCTCATTAGAGAAACATGCACTTCAAATTATTGTTTGTTGGAAAGAGTCAGAATGAAAGCCAGACTTCTCGTGCAGCAATTACGCATCCAGCTCTCATGGAAAACATTCCTAGAAAGGCCTAAAACTCGGCCCTGTTGGACAGAAGCCTATTTACATGTGAGTGATTAAATGTGCAGTGGGAACCTCAGAGGTATGAAGAGAAAAACTGCAAGGAGCAAAGGACTCTGCTATAGCATCCTTGATCCAGAGCTCACAGTGCAGCTATGCACAAAGTTAACTGAGAGGAAAGAGCTGGAGAAGGGGTATTTTGTGTCTCACCTTCTAGTATTACCAGCATACTCTGACAAACCAGTCAGTCTAGCTCGTCTAGTACGCTCCAGGGGACTCTCCCCTTAGCCTATGCCTTACAGACCAGATATCCTCATGCTGTTTTACAGGGTGACAAGTGTTTCTCAAAAACTATAAAATGAAGTGCTTTGTCCTTTTTATTTATTAATTTCTATCAATATATGAATTTTCTATAATGTCAGAAATTCCTATTTTTCTGAAGTAACATATCCAAAACCATTGAGAATTTTTGCATCAACATGGGGGTTGTTTTCGGTTTTGCTTTGTTTGCAAGAAAAGCAGAAGTAAGAAGGGAAACAGTCTTGTATGGGAGCTCCCATGAAAATAATGGCAGGCTTCCCCCTATGTGCTATGCCCAGCGCACCAGCACAAGGCTAGCATAGGGGTTACTGAACACTGCCCGTTTTCCAAGGAGGCCTCTGAGCCTTCATCTTTTTCTCCTGCCTTTACTGAGGCACAGGGGGAAGGCACAAAGTGTGAGCATCTGCATTCAGCTTCCGTTCTGCTGAAGGTCAAGCCTACCAAAACCCTCCTCTGGCTCAAACTTTGCAGCTGGCCTGCCCTTGTGGCTAGGCTGCCAGCTTCCTTGCTTCCTTTGCTGTTCTCATAGCTGCTCTCCTGATCCAAGACATTCTTTTTTTGCCTTTGAGCACTCTGTCCTTGTGGCAGGACTGTCCTGTTTCGCTCCTCACCCTTTTCCAGACCTCTTCCACGAGGGCTTCAGCAGCTCCAGCTGCTCTTCTCATTTTGAATGGCAGCTCCTTGATCCCCTTTCCCCTACGAAAGACCCTCCTCAACTTTTAGTACTTGAAGAACTCAGCACTGCTTTCACTACAGACATTAAATAAAATGATTAATATTTTGGGATGAGAAGAGTTTGAACACAGTGAAAGGACTAACTGAGGCATGAGTGTGCATTTTGATAAACACTGACTTGGAAGTTTGTCTTCCAGTGGCTCAACTGGCCCGTCAGTCTTCCTCAAAACTTCCGTCTAAAGACAGCAGGAGTTCCTCTCATTTTCTGTATTTCCTGCTTCGCACTGTACTAAATCTTTTGACCCAGTCCTGGTATACTGACAATGACTCAAGTCCATGGATATTTCACTTGATTTATTTCTCCTTCAAATCCTCCAGTCTCGGCAATGCCTTTCACTTTTCCTCTTCCTTTCCTGTTGCAAAATGTACTTTTTGAACCTTTTAACCTTTTGTGCAGAAGGGATGTCTGGATGTTTGTTTCAGTGCTTTATGGTTTTTAGTGCGTGTAGGAAGGCGGAAGTGAGCCTTTGGACTTTGCAGTCTCTCATCATTGCAGCGGCTAGATCTATGTCCCTCAGATAACTCTTCTCAAAATTTGTGTTCATTGTTTTTCTTACTTATTCTTCTGTAGCTGACAGGCGGGAAGGAATTGGTATCTGTGGCTGGATCCTGGTTTCCCTTTCTTTCCTGTTGGTGCTTATTACCTTTCCTGTTTCCATCTGGACCTGTGTCAAGGTAAGCTATAGGGATTTGGAGCATGTAAAGAATGCTCTGTAATCATCATTGTTACTTACATGTAAATATTGATTTATTTATTTTGTTAAAAGGAGGTACTTCACATTTGTTTTCTGGAAATCAAAAGATCTTACAGCAAAGTTGTGTGTTTGAGACAAAGAGCTCCAAGCTCTACCACAGACTTTCTGCATCACCACAACTTAGTTTAATTTCTTCTCATCTCAGCTTCCATTATCAGTCAGACTTCCCTGCTTTACAACAACACTGGTTGACTAAATCTACAAACTTTTCTGGAGAACACTGATTTGATGCTGCCAGCAATAGTGATAAAAAAACATGGGTACTGATGAAAACAGGAGCAAGTCCCTGCCTTCAGGGACTATTCAATTTAAGGCTACAGTCCTTTCAACACATGGGCTTAATATGATTAATTTAAAGCAATTTTTCAGAGCTGAGCTTCTAGGGCGAATGCCAGGCCACGTAGAGTCCTCATACACTAACTGAAGTAATTCGGTAGGTTATCTGATGTGAGAGATATTTTACTCTGCCTACAGCTCCTCTGAGTTTAGTACTGCCTTTGAAGCAAAGCCATGGGTAGCGCCATCAGCTCCATGGCAATTCCTGGGTATTGGGTCTGGCTTGTAAGCGATTTGCGGGGCCAGGGCTTGACTTTTCCCAGCAAAGGATGATGTGAGGAGAAGACATAAAATGTTTAGACTTCCAGATTTTTTGATTCCTTTATCAGTTGTATTTATTTTCGCATTTAAAATGTCTGTCAAAGATTTAAAAAAAACTCAGGCCAGAGAGCAAGAATAGAATCAGTTATTAAATTCTAATTTAAAAATATTTTCTCAGGTCATCAAAGAATATGAGCGTGCTGTTGTATTTCGGCTGGGACGCATACTGTCTAAGAAAGCAAAGGGACCAGGTGAATGCAAGCAGTTTTATTCTATTAAGATACACTAGTTTTTATTCTGTTGAGATGTACTTATTTTATTGAGATGCATTGTAACCACACAGAGAATTGCAAAGGTCCATGAAAGCCTTCATAGCACGGGTGGATAAAAAAGTCCTTGCTGCTGTAATTCTGTTACCTACAAGCCTGTGGTTGTGCTGTTTGTTTTCCTAGTTAGATCATGATGTCATCCGCTTGTCACCACACAACACAGAAAAAACCTTGGAAAACCTTGACAGCAGATATGGCTTTGCTGAAATGGGACCTAGAAGGGTTAAATGCAGTCTTTAACTCTGCCACAGACTTTCCTGAGTGACCATGGCTGCTCTCTCTGTACCTGAATTACAACACCGTTTGTTGTTGCCTACTCTTCAGCTGTCTTCTGCCCTGAAAATAGTAAATGTTTCAAGGGCAGGGACGTTCCTACACTCTGCATCTATCCAGAACTTGCAGCAGCTGCCTAGGATCAGGTTACAAACCACAACTACAAAACAAAACCAATAACATGAGGTTATTTACATGGGTGCAGTTACCACCTCTGCTCTGTGAAACTGTGCAAACTGGAAGTTCAAGTGAGAAGAAAAAGCAACACTCGCCTTCCTCATGAATATTCCTTCCTCATGGGCAAAGAGGAGGCAGGGCAGTGCAGAGCTGTTCTGCCTGGCTCTGGGCACTTAAGCAAGGTGTCTAGATTAGAAACATGGTCATGTCAAGTCTCCCTCTCCAGTGAATGCAGAGAGTGGGGACTCCTTCACAGGACAGTTCAGACCTAGGACAATGTTCCTGATGTGAGGGCCTACAGGTGGTGGATGAATCTGGACCAGAGAGATGTCTTTCCTGCGGACACACACATTATGCTGTAAATGGCTTACGGTCTGAAGAAGGGAAACTGAATGAAGGCACTTCAGTAATTTTTGCTGAAAGTCATAGAGCAAATTTGAGAACTGAACCTCAATCTGTACATTCCCAGGCTGGAGCTCTAGGCCATTAAGCTGAAGTAAATTCACATTATTTGCAGAAATCTGCATTTCCCTCTGTTACTTGAAAATTCAGAATATCACTGTTTTTACCTCCTACAACAGAGGGGACAGCTGCAATAATAAAGGAGAGCATGGCTCCCTGGCCCATTCCTATACCCTGTGGATATTTCTGTATGTTTGGTCTGTACATACCTGGCTTTTGAATTAGGTTTCAGAAGCAAGCATTTTATCTTATTTATTCTTATTTTTCAGGTTTGATCCTGATACTTCCTTGTACAGATATTTTTATCAAGGTTGATCTCAGAACTGTTACCTGTAAAATTCCTCCACAAGAGGTAACTATTCTCTAGCAGCTGTTTAAGATGAACAAAACATAGAACTGATTTCTGTAATGACCAAGAATTGTGCAGGTGTTTTATACTGTTGCAGCTGTGCACCCATATTGAATTTAGCTTATTTGCTGTATCTTCTGACTTCAAAAAATCATTGCAGGCCAAGCAATGATGTCAACCTCCTCATGCTGACATTCAGAACTGTGAGATAAAACATAAAGAAGGTCAGAGTAGAACTGCAAAAATTCCTAATTGTATTATTATTCCACACATGGATATGAAGTAATAAACTAGTGTAAGATATTCAGAAATGAACGCCCTAATAAAATTGGATCTAGCGACTCACCATTCAGAAAAGCCTTCACTGAAGTTGTAATCACTGCTTGTAGGTACAAACACTCTATATGTGTCTTAAAAGCAAATTACATATGTCTAACAAATCACCTTAAAGTAATTTGCAGACAATCGTCTACAAAGCTCTTATCCAAATAAGAATGTAGAGGCTTATCTCTAAGCATTTTGTTGAAAAACATCGACCAAAGAATTTAATCTGAAGAATCAGTTGCTGAGCATGAGACTCCAACCCCAGCATGGTGCAAAGTTTTCTGCTCAGGGAATTGGCATTGCTGTCCCCCTCCTTATGCAAAGAGAAGAGCGGAGTGGTAAAGCGTTGGACCCAAGACTCCTTGGCCCCTGGGCTCTCTATTGTGTTCTCCAAGAGCAGTTTCTTGTGCCGTTGTCTTTTCATAATCACAAACAGCCTTTTTCTTAGAGAAGCTGACCATGTGATTTGTAGGGGTGCATGTGGCAGAATGAAAAGTGGCACCCTCAAAATGGGAGGCAGAGAGGAAGATGGTTTAAGTACTTGGGCACTTAGGCTTAGCAGCCATTTGCAGGGTTTCTGCGAAGCACCTAATTGCAGGCAAAAGACGCTGCAGAAGAGCATTATCAGTGCTCCAGCGAGGCCAATTGCCTGCAGAGCCACAGGGAACTTGCCTGTCCTTGCACTGGCAAAAGATGATGCAGTTTATTTATTTATGTATTTTTCAGGGTTTCTTTCTCACAGTTTCATTTCACTTCCCTTTTCACTTTTTTTTTAATATGCTAATGTTTCTTACAAATATGTTGTTTAGAGAAAGTAGCACAGATCTTCTGAACTACATGCAATGTATAAAAACAGCAATAGCCCTTTCTACAAAAAAGGAGTAGGATAACCACCATTTATTATCGCCAAAAAAAAAAAAAAAAAAAAAAACATGCAGGTTATGGGATTGACTTATTACTGAAACAGTTGTTTAAAGATTATGTACAGCATTTTGCACTGGTTTACACTGTCTGCAATGCAGGATAACTTCCCTGAAATTATTTCTCAGGTGAATGACAAAGAAAGAAACCAAAAGAAATTCTTAGTATCTTTGAATTATTGAAGCCTTTTCCTCACTAAAAAAAACAAATTATCCCCCTACTGTGGCAAGAGTTGTTGGATCCTTTTCTATTTCTGTACAATTCTCCAATGCAGATTCTCACAAAAGATGCCGTTACTACCCAAGTTGATGGCGTGGTGTACTACAGGATCCACAGTGCTGTCAGTGCCATTGCTAACGTCACTGATGTCCACTCAGCTACTTTCCTCTTGGCACAGACAACCTTGAGAAATGTTCTGGGTACGAAGAGCTTGTCTCAGCTCTTGGCAGGTCGTGAAGAGATTGCACACAATATCCAGGTAAATTTAGCTCTTGAGATTACTGACAGCTATGGAGATTTGTTCTGGGGGGCAAGTTCTTAGAAATGATCTCTTCTTTTCTTTAATAGAGATAGCAAAAGTCTTCTTTATGTCTTTTCAATTATATATCTCATAGCTTAACAACAATTTTTTCCTACTTCAAGCAATTTCCCCAGATTCCTGTAGAAGAGTTATTTCCTATCAAAAAGCAATGAAGATTTTGAACTTTACCAGCAAATTGAATAAAACAGTGTAAGCAGTCTTTGCACAGAGATTGCTGCAAGTTCTTCAGAAGTGAGTGATGACAGACAAGTCTACTGTTTGTAGGAAGCTCTACCTTGAGCTGACCCTTGATTGGACTTTAAACTGGCATTAGAGAAGCCACATAGGAGGGTGCCCTTATAAATTCCCTAGTTACGGGAAAAACTTCCGTTACCCTCTCCCAGTCTCAGACACCAATGTCACCCAACGAGAGATTCATAGGGAACCGGGCTGCAGTACCTGCCATACTCACACCACTGCTGATGTTCGTGCCCCAGGTGTGCTCCACCTTTCTGTTGTGTAGATTTGCACTCTGCATTTCCATCTAAGAAGCAGGGTAAATTGCGTGTTTTTCTTTCTGCCATCACTGCTACTATTGGGTTGTTTCTTTGTCTCTAAGACTATCCTTGACAGTGCCACAGATCAGTGGGGGATCAAAGTGGCTCGTGTGGAAATCAAAGATGTCAGGATACCTGTGGCAATGCAGAGGGCAATGGCAGCTGAAGCAGAGGCTGCACGAGAGGCAAGAGCTAAGGTGAGGCCTACAGCAGTGTTCGCCTCCGGCTGCAATGTCCTGTATTTTTGTTTTGGGCATCCAAGTGCATATTTATTTTGTCCCCATCCTAAAGGTGTCTTTTCCTCTCTGTCGAGCGTCACAGTGTCATTTCCATTTCTCTTACTCTGCAGGTTGTGGCAGCAGAAGGAGAAATGAATGCTTCTAAAGCCCTCAAGCAGGCTTCCATGGTGCTGACCGAGTCTCCAGCAGGTCTTCAGCTGCGCTACCTGCAAACATTAACTACACTGGCAGCAGAAAATAATTCCACCATTGTCTTCCCTCTCCCTATAAATATGCTTGAGGCCTTGGGGCAGAAAAATAGAGGGGGATAGGCACTGTTCTACTCTAGTTCCTTGTGCAGCAAGATTTAAAAGGTTTCCCAAGAAGCAAGAGGTTCCAGGATACCAGAATTAAAATCAGATATAGTATGCTTTAATCCTCTATATCAAAAAAGAGTAAAAATAGTTCAATTATAGCTACATGTATCTCTCATGTCAGGAGAATGCATTTGAGCACAGAAAGTTGCAGAATTGAGGCATCAAGGAGTTTCAGCTCAGACTTATCTTCAGGTGAAATGGCAGACAATATGTCAAAGGCATATTGGACCTAACATGAAATTTGAATTATATTTTCACCCTATTTTACAAATTTGTGAGTGCAATAGTAATTCGGTGATTTGTCTCCTGACAAGAACCTATGAGCTCTTGATTAGCTCATAAGCCTAATCCACACAGGAGAAGGGTCAGATGCTGCCATTTAACTCAAGCTCTGTGGAGTGGAAAGAAGGATTTGTCCCCTAACCTTAGAGATATTCTTCCAGAACTACTAATAAATAGAATTACTGGATAATTTTTATGTGACTGAAACAGCTCATTCTTTATCTTATTTAAGTAATATATAACAGTTGCTTTACTGGCTTCAATGGAGTTTTGCTTGTGTAAAAATATTATAAGAATCAAGATGTTGATTTATATGCTCTTTGCCATATCACTGAAATTTCTATCAATCAGCTCTGTAATCAAAGGAAGAGAATATATGTCTGTGTATTACAGTCACATTTCTTAAACTTTTGAAAGCTGAGCCAACCTTGAGGGAATTGAATTGCCCTATGTTAATTTAAGTATCTTTCTTTTGCCTCCACAGGAGGGTTCTTATCCTCCATTGCAGATGTCATAAAATGGTTGTACAGGTTTTCATAGTATGAGCCTTCCCCACTCTTCAACTGTGCTATGCCTGGCAGCTGTGGAGGGGATGCTGATGATATTCACAGCCTTCAAAGGTGGCTGGGCAGCTCACGTTTCAGACAGGCTGATGGGCTGCCTGCAAATGAATCTGCAGGCTCTTGTGGTTTGGCTGTTCTGGTAGATGTTGCCTAGCATCTCGTCTGTCTCCTATCCAGTAGGGTCATCAGATATTACCAGATTAATTTTGACCTATCAATTCTGATATTGCTGGCACAGGCCTATCTTATTCTGGCTTCAGTATAACACAAGCAGTCCAGGTGGCACATTTGTGGACTCAGTAGCTACTGACAGGAAGACAGTGGTGTGAGCATCTAAGGATGGTAACCTGTTCCATCAACACAGCTTGCCTCTGCAGCTCATCTCTGCTTCAGGTATGACCATCTGACATGCGCAGGACAGGACTGTGAGTAAAATCTACATTCGCTTGTCATCCTAGTTATCATCGTCATCAATACATTTTTTTTTTATGGACACTGCTATCCTAGGAGAAGAAAGGTTTTGAGTTTTGGGAATTTCATTGTCATCTTAGTATGTCATTTGTGGAAGCCTTTATGACTGTGGCATCAACCCCCCCTCCCACCCCTGTTGACAAATGTTACATCTCCATGAGAGCTCTCTGCATACCTGCAGACACAGCAGTGCTTTGGAGCACACGCAGCCACAGATTGCTTGAATTTTTTAAAGTAATACAAATGTCTTTTCTTTTCTTGTGTTTTTAAGAATTAAATTAAATCAAAGAAAAGAAAAGAAAAGATAAAAACTTGAAAGATCAGACTACAGAGTGCAACTAAGAAGTATTCTGTGCCCTCAGTGAGCTACTAGCACTAACTAGCCTGCACAGGACTCCTGGGTCAGGTACAGGACACATCCTGCCCAGTTTCCTGTCCATGATGTTGAGCCAGTTCGAGTTTTAGCTGCTTCAGAAGTGCACGTGGGAATCCTGACGCAGGTACAAGTGGGGTCATTTGTTCCACCATTAAAGTTAGAAATGAACTCATGCTGAAGCATGAGAGTTAGTATACCTTTTCTTTCAGGCACATTACAACACAGGGCGTATGCGATAAGCCCACAAATGGCCAATATTCTTTCTGACCCGTGCAAATTTCTTGGCCTCTAATGTGACAATGGCTGGAGCAGTTACCAAAGCTTTGTGCCTACAGACCTGATAAAAACCACTCTTTTTCACTCGATCCATCACAGCATAATTGCATTGTTGAGTAATGGTCAGGGAGACAAATTCCTGCTCTCTCTCCATCAGTAGCAGGGACAATAAACACAATAATTAGTAGAATAACTGCAATTTTTGACATATTATCCACCTACATATACATCTACAAGAAGATATTCAACAATTCCATTGTATCTAAGAGAAGAACAGATAGCAACAAAAGCAGCTCTGTCATGTTTTGGGTGCCTCTGTCGTCTACAGGCTTTGCAAGAAAAGCAGAAGGAGGAGCTGAGTTCCAGTAACACATAGTGGATTTGGGGAGCAGCACAATCTTTCAGAAGTGGCACAGGGCACCATGTGTGTTCATAAAGTCCTGCAGCTGGGCACAGGCTTGCCGCTGAAGGGTGGCTTGGCACATCTTGTCATCTGGAATTTTCTCCACCCAGGCTTGTGAATCAAGGAAGTACTGCAGCCTAAGTAAAAATGGAAAAGGTAAAGGAGGTGATTCATTGTTGAGCAGCTGGAACGCATCAGCCCCATGAGGTTGTATCCTTCCATTGAGCCTTCTCTGAAGTCAAGTAGTGCTACACTGGCCAGAAAACCTGGATCTAGTTTCATCAGCAGGTTAACCAAGTTTTGAATAAAGTTTAGGAAAGGTCAGTGCCAAGTTGGGACAAGCCTGGGTGTACTTGTGTTTTGAAAGTTTGAGACCAGGCAAGTTTGGGAAAGTTTCTATTAAAATTATGTAGAACATCATAAAAAACCCCAATCATCAACAATGAGACACAGTGAAGCAGCATTTATTTCAACAGAGCATCTCAAAGTTTTTCCTAATTTTTCAAAATGTTACCTAATTTTATGTGGTGAGAAGGCATGTCCACTTCTGGCATTTCATAACCGGGCTGGAGAAGGCCTCAAAGGTTACACCTCTGTTGAGAAAGTCTTCAGGACCTTAGCAGGTATCTGCTGAAGCAGTCCTCCTAACTTAAGTACTCACATAGTTTTCATACACAAGTGGCGAGGGGACCCTTGAGGGTTCCAGAAAGCGGTACTTACATTTCTATAGCGATGGTCTCCCTCCAATAAGCTTTCGAAGGCACTACTATTCTCCACTTTGGTACAGGGAAATTAGACGTGGAAGATGTATTCCTTACTGATACTTAATGCAGGCATACTAAATTTCTCCTCAGGTAATTTTTTTTTTTTATTAGCACAACAATGAGAAAGTAGAAGAATGGGCTATACAGATAGATGATGTAACAAAAACTTTGAGAGCTGTTCTTAGACACAGGCCCATGCATTTCTTTTGCAAATTCACAAATTGTGCAAGGCATTCAGAGAAGCTGGAACAGTGTGAAACTTCCCTGTTCTCCTTTTCTGGTTGTGAGTTTTTTAATCCAGTAAAACAAGGGGCAGATTTTGATGCTGAGAAGTGTGGGAACCAAGCTCTGCACACACAGATGTGCTAGTAGTTTGGATAGCCATGCTGTTCCCCAGAGAAGAAGGGCAGCTACCCTTTTGCCTATGGTATGTCTCTACACAGTGGTACTCTGTGCATTTTAGTAAAGCCAGAAGAATCAATCCCTGAGAAATTTGACCCTCGCTTTGCTTTCCGGAGGCATTACAATGGTTTGGGTACCCTTTGGGTACACTGGCTGTGACAGCAGCCACAGCTCAGAAAATGCTGCACTTACCTGTTGTTGCAGTCTACTGTTTCTCCATCCTTTCCCATGAGGAGATACCGTTTGCCAACTTCCATTTTTAACTTGCAAGTGGAACGCTTAATGAACTGTCGGTGGGCACCCACGTAGGCGCTTTCATCAGCAGCTGTGGCATGAAAATAGAAAGCTCCATAAATTCCTTTTCTAATAAAGAGTAGGACCATAGCCCACAGGACACAACGCCATCTGATCCTGTACAATACTGCTAATGCAAGGTAACATTTCACTCAAGAGTTGCTGCTTGACGTGGGAGTAAATGGCCATCCTGTGGCAGGCTATTATGCCCTTAACATTACCTATCTAAAAATAAGTCATTTTTGTCTTAGCAGGTTGTCTTGACCTCCTTGATAGTCACTGGAGGAAGATTCCCATCTAAAGCACAAGGCACTGGAAAAACAGAGCAGTATGACAAACTCTTCAAATAGAAAAGAGATTTTCTGGTCCTTGCCCTCCTGCTAACTGGCTTCCCAACCACTGATTGCTACTGAAGAACTGACAGTGCTCCATTCCCTAACAAACATGATTTGCTATTTGAGCTGAGCAGCTACAGGACTTGGACACAGTAGTGCAGATAACATCAATATAACTAAAATGCAGATAACATCAGTATGCTTACACTTCTTCTAAATGCGATACAAAATGCCATGCATAACTGTGGTGCCAACATTAAACCAGCTCAAATTGCAGGTAAGACACCACAGTCTTCTATCAGCTAACACAGGCTTGTGCACCCTCTGCTCTTTAAAGTATTAAGAGAAGTTTAGTATTCAAAATAAAATCCTGAGAATAAAATAAAATCCTAAAGTTTGAATATTTTAATACTAATAAGACTTCAGAGACTTTGAGCTAGAGTGCAAAGCTGCGAAACCTAGTGCTAAGAATTTGTAGAATCTAAGAATCTAATTCTTAGTTAAAACTTGCATTAATTTTACATATGGTACTTAGAGCCCAGGGAAAAGAAAAGTCAGTGTTCAGAAATATATGCTGTTTTACATGGAGATTTTTCCAAAGAATAATATAGCAGACTTTTCTATTATTCCTATGCTACATAGTGTACCGATTTTTCATTTTGTTCGAAGAAGGCAAAGGAATGTAATGATGGATCAGAATTACTTGCAAAAACTATGAAGTTTTGTCTCAGGTTCGTCATATTTGAATTACCATGGCATTTTTCACTTCCTGTGCTTCACAAATGGCCTGACAGAGTTCAGACTCTGGGGACCATAAGCATTTGAGCTCTTACTTAACAAGTAATTATGTAATTTGCAATTTTAAATCTCCAATTTAAAACAAAAATAAATTTAAATTACCATAATAGTCCAAACTATACAAGCAGAATTAAGTTTCAACAACTCTTTTAAGTTCTGGAATCTATAATGAGAAATATAAAATTGATTCTGTGCTATATTACAAGGGCTCTACTGCTCCTCTAACACACTCATGGGACAGCATAAACGTTAATCCAAAACACATGCACTAATTCTTGTAATCATCAGAATAATCTGAGGAGCGCACATGCACAAAATTCTCTTGCTGACTCCTAAACACAAGTAAATTTTTCCATATCTCTTCTGAACCAATGCTGTCTTTCCAAGGGTTGATACTGAAATAATGCTGGGAGTCCACAGAATGAGATGTCACCCAACTAATTCTCATCTACCTTTGGTGCCAGCAAAGTGTCACCAAAATACCTTACTCTGCTCCTAGGTAACACCCTTTAATTTGTTCCACTAACTCCTAGAGAAACTACAACCTGGCTGGTAGGACTTGACTCTAGCTAGCTAAGTGAAGAGCATACCTTTATTTCTAGTAAAGGTATGGGCTGGAACAGGGGAAAGCATGCCATTCAGTGTCATTCCTTAGTCAAAGTTTAGGTATAACAGTGGCCAACCTCACTCAAAAAATATCTTTCCGATGTTTGCCTGTGAACTGTAAGAATAAAAACAACGAGATCCAGAGCTCTAACTTCTCTAGATCACGTAGGTTTTCTGGAGGGATTAATGAATCTTTCCATCAAGGTACTGTAATCTCCCAAAGATGGTGACTTGGTACATTATCATTTCCCCTGCATACAGAAAGCACTGGCTGTTACTAATGCAGTCTCTGGACTAATAAAGTGCGGATTTGATCTTCCCATAGTAACTGGACTTTGGGCATGAATCACAAGTTCTGTGCCATAAAGTACTTGGTGACATCACCAGTCCTCTGGGCAGAGATCAAGGGAGTGAGCTAATTATTCTGGTCAAGGCATGGAAGATTTTGGAAACTTTAAAGTCTTTCTTTAAAGGCAGTCTCCAGGCTGCCAGATGCAAGACTGACAGCCACATGATACCATGGTGGTTGAAGTCTGAGATGTCATTTGACAGCTTCTCCAGAAATTACTTTGAAAAATGTCAGTGTTCACTGATGCTGTCTGAAAAATAAAGTTCATATGGGGACAACTGGGATGGTGGGCCTGCAAAAGGACACTGCCTGAGAACAGATTTTCACAAGGTAATCAAAGAAATAGAAAAAAGGGCTTCTTTTTTGTTATCACAATTATTAAATCAAAGTTTCAAAAGTTTTCCTGTGTTCACTGACTTCAAGCAAGTCAATGTGAGAACTCAGCCTGTTCCACAAGTGTCACACACTGAGCCCTTAATAAGTATTCAAGTAACAAGCTCTTCAGATCTTCATCCAGTATCAAAACAGAGGTCAGTGGGTATGTCTACAGTAGGAAAAAGATGTAAATCAGTTAGAGGGTGAAATACTTGGTGCTGAGGACGTAATATCCACACTATGCGTGTTTTCAGAGGGTTTATTTCAGACTAGCTCCAGTTGGGTCCCCCGTCCTGTTATGAACGCCCCATTAACAGCCACAAAGTGCCTTCTGGTTTAGTTTCATCTCAAAGGATGCTCTGAGATTGCTGCACAGTGTGAACCAAAGCATGGTCAGTGGAGATGATTCACTTCAGCAACCTACCCCTGAGCTGAGCTAAACCCAGCTAGTCACACCCAACAAGTCTTTCAATAAATAAGTCTTCCTGAAAGCCTAATATGTAAAAGTATCTGACCCTACTTTCTACAGCAAAAGGAATCTGCATGGCTCATGGTCGTCATTTAATTAATCTAGTTTTGCTATAGGTTAATGCAAGTGCCGAAGCATTTTGATACTTACCGGTTTTAAGGATTCTCAGGATTTTGGCCTCATAGTAATCAAAAACATTCTTCTGCGTGCTATTGAGGAGCTCTACTTCATACACTGCAACAGACAGCAATTATGTAAGGCCAGATGGAAACATGAAGTTATGTCCAAAACTGAAAAATAAGTACACTTTTACCACATGTCAGTACAGAGGTCCATGTATTACCTATTCACCAGGCCTGGGAATAGAAAAGACAATAGGATAGTAATTCCTACTACTACCTACTATGCTTTCAGAAAGTCAGGAACTAATCAACAGCCTCTAGATTCGTATTCCCTTTGTCAGTTTGTTTTAGGAGCAGCTACTATATGAGTAGGTTTCCACCTGTACAGAGAAAGCTGCTTTTTTCTCTGTCCTTCTGTTAGTGTCTAACTCACCAAAGCTGCTGAATCAGTCTATCGGTAGCTCTTCCAATTTTTCATCCAAGGAAGAGGCCAAAAAGGCAAATTAACAATGGAGGAAATATTCACCTGGCTCAGCAGAAGAAGCTGCTGAGCTGTGGGATGCCATGTACAGTATCCTAGTGCTTATGCCCCTCATGTAACAATAGAGATCAAGAGGACAGTGGTACTCGCTGGTCTTTTCTAACCCTGTAATGTAATGGTATCCACTCTTCCTTCCTCCAGCATGCCACAAAATCCCCCAGAGACCATCCTTTTACCCTTTCCCTCCCCAGACGACTGCTGTAAGACATGGCTTCATTTCATTTCCTCAGCCTCCAGGCCAGATAGAGAAGCTGTTTATTTCAGGAGAGGTGTCTCCAAACTTATCCTTATTATTTATCCTTATCCTTAAAAAGCGCTATGTTTAAAATATCTTGTCTTCCATGACTTACCATAATCTACGGTAGCGTTGTAGCACACAAAATCCAAGCGTGTGGTTGCTGTTATGGTTCTGCTGAAAGTTGATCTTTGTCTTGGGCAGGGACCTAGTATGAATAATATAAATTATGTATCTATCTCTGTAGGTACGAATATTTAGATAGATATAGCATACACATACCCATCCACTCAACATTATAACAGAAAGTATAATAAAACAGGAGAACAACTTAGGAGTGTGATGGAGAGTTTCTACATATATATGTATATGTACTTATACATCATATGCAAGTATCAAATAAATCCTGAATATCTGTAAAATAAGTTAGGAATGTGGTACCAAGCATACTTGTGGATGCTCTGTGTCATGTATTATGCATTGAGTTAAATGTAAGGATCATAATGGTCCATTTCGGACTTAAAAATTCTCATGTTAATGGTTTTCGGGAGTAAATATCTTCTCTTAGACTGACTTCTTTGGCAGTCCATTACCTTCTGCGCACTGGCAAACGTCTGCTTGGCACACTGCTGAAAGCATTGCACTGTGCTGGGGTGCACTATAGAACACGCTGCACTTTCTTTCTATAGAAAAGAAACAGAATAACTTGTCTCAGAAGTTCCAGTGGAAGAGCTTAAGCATCAGAAACTACCTCTGCCGCCCAACTTATCCCTGGTCCAGAGAAGTCAGAGCGCTAAGGAGTTAGATGCACATCAATAACCTACAGAGACCTCCAGTCTAGGCACCTGGAATACAGATATCACCTTGCCTTTCAGCTGGGCACTGGGGTTCTTGCATCTGTTTTGTTTGTGTAAGTTTTAGTCTTCCTTTTTGTTTGTTTGTTACCTCCCATTAGCATGCATCTTAAAAGCATCTGTAGACCATAGGGTTACAGTGGCCACTGCACCATTTTAAAAGGAGGAGTTAGGCTCACCATCAGTTAATGGTTTGTACCTGGTACTCTTAGCTATCAGATAGAAAAGTCAACACAGACCAAGCTATCAGGGATCCCTGAGCTTCAGCCAAAATAAAGGTTTCACCCTATTGTTTTCATGATTGTGGAAAGTGGGGAAAGTTTGCATCTAATCTTCCTTGAATGGTGGATGAGATTGATTCTTCAGAAACACTGTACTTAAGCCAAACCTCTGAGGCTGCCTCTCTTAGATGCATAGAAAGACGGACTAAACAAAAAGATAATGTGAATGGAACATCCTTAAAAAAACCATGAGAAGCAGGAAGTCAAGAAACCTTATTTAAAAAACCATCAGTGTAAAAGTATATATTTTCAGGATATTTGCAATGATGGACCTTTCCCAGAAAGGTGTCAGCGTAGATGCTTTTGAGCCATTGCTCTAGAAGATATTCAGGGCAGGTTCTTTAACACTGGAAAAAAAATCACATAGTTTCACTCACTGCTTTAAAAGCACCTTTCACCTTTCCATTAAAAGCACTGGATTTCATTCCTGAAGGTCTCCCTTTCTAAACAGTTGCATATTCATTTTTCTGTTCCCTTAAGTTAGCATACCAGGATTATAAAAATCATAAAGGATGGCATTTGCTGGCTGAACAAGGCCCATGGGATTGATTTGCTTTGCCTCAAATGATATACAGTCTGGTTCTGGTCCACTCGTGAGCTGGAGGGAAAAGCAACAATAGTTGTGATGAGTAAACAAACTCATTCTCCCCAGTAAATTCCATATTCATTTGTGCCCGTACTAGCTGCCGAATGCTTGTTTCAGGTGGTGGAGGTGAGCAAACTCTAACAGCTGTAGCCTCAACTTTACAAGAATTTTTTTCCATTAATTTATTGGGAGATTTTGTGGATGAGCTAAACCTGGTAAAGGCAGTCTTGTGAGATATGCGCAGCAAACTGACTGATTCTGACTCAGATCATCACTGCTTTGAAGTTTACTTGAACAGGCACAGGCTTAATATATGGTCAAAGCCCATCCTGTACTGGGAGCTGCTGGGTCTTGCACCAGTATGTGCCCTTTACACACTAAAATGCTAAGGTCAGGGTGACCTGACCCGACCTATTTAACATAGGTTTTGACCTATGTTAAAGAAACAGCTTCTCTAGGACAGTCATAGCAGCAATAACATTTAAAATTATCCCTTTGTCTGTTGTCTTGTCTTATAAAAGCATTGCTCTGTGTAAGTCTTCTACAGGGGTCACCTGCTATCGGCTACAGAGGTGGAGCATCTCAAGTGGGTGTAGGGTGGAGTCATAATCCAAAATATGGAGAAATATATATGGAAACTGAGGAGCTTGATGACTCCACTTGTTTGTTACGGTATGGATCTTGATCCAGAAATACTGAACTTTGCATGCAAGATATCCATGTGGAATTTACAGGACCATCAGTTAATATTTTGATAATCTTGGGCATAAGGACTTCCTGTGTTTTAGTAACTGTTCTGGCTAGAAATGATTCCTTAGTTTTTTGTCCAAAGCCCAAATCTCAAACGTGGACTACATTTATATACTGTATATATACTATCTGAACTGGCAGAGATGGAAAAAAAAAGAAATTGAGCTTGCTTACCTCACCAAAGTAAAGCAAAACCTTTCCTTCCTTGTGCTCAAAGTGCTGAATGTATTTGTCTGAAGACATTACCAACTGCAGTAAAGCAAACAAAAACCAAAACGAAACCCTATGAGAACAGAAATATCATTGCTATCATCCTTTATATTCTGATTTGCTTTGTTCTAACTGTTTACTTTATTCTTCCTTGTTTATTTTTCCCTGCAAGAAACAGTCGCTAAAAATCTTATTCAGGTACAGAACCTAAGTATGTATGGTGAGAAAATGTTTTAAGTAGGTGAAGACAGTAATATGTGTAAACATAGGCACATATTTAAGTGCTCTCCTGAGCCTTGTCCTGGTTTCTATTACAAAGAACCCACTAAGGCGGCTGGACTGTACCAAAATTACACCATTAACTTGTCATTTCTTGCATGTATTCAGCATTTTTTTTTTTTCAGAAAAGGAATAGTGAAAATATGTCTATCCAAACCTCAGTTTTCCATTCATTATTCTGTGGACTTTGGGAACATTTCCAGAGGAAATTTATATAGAAAAGGATATAAAGTATTGCACAGAAAAGTATGTTTCTCACCTGTTCAAGGTCCTTTGTGTCAGGCTCCAAGCCACTTAATAGAGACAGATCAACAAGAGACATCTTTGGCACATTGGCACCTGTCGACCTTTAGAAAGGAGAGTGTCATCAGTGAATATTTACCCTGAACAACTAGCCTTGGTCTGAAGAGCTTAGCTCTTCAGCCATGCTAGTGATGAACCAAAAGATTCTGTATGATTTAACTTTCCTTAACGGATTTTAATTTGAAACTTAGTTACCTGACTAATAAAGAGTTATCAGGCAAAATTAGTCACCTAAACTACTCAGCTAGTCATCTAAAACCAAGAGGTCTTGCCTTGTCAACTAGGCTTTCTATGTAGCTGATAGGCAGAAACAATCACCTTCAAAGGACAGTTCATCCCACCCTAAAAGCACTGCTGAAGATAGGGAGGATAAGCATCGCTTGCAAGATGTCTATTCTTATTTATTACCTAGAGGAGGAGGCTAAGAAACTAGCTTGTCCAAATTCCTAATGGACAAAGTTAGATAAATTAACTCTACCTTTGCTGTCCTAGACTCAAATCCTCATTGCCGTAACTACCTGTTACATATTTATATTGGACTTCCAATCTTTTCTATTTCCAGCTTCTTAAAAATCAGGCTATTGTGTCATTGCTGGATGATGAGGGCATTATACGCTCCCATGGGGTATCTTGCCATGGTACACCACCAACATACACCCAGTGGTATTTTAGAAAATTTTACTTTCGCACCCTCTATTCCCTGTAAGGGATGTAGCATGGTGTAGGGAAGCTCTATAGCTGTGGTAATGTAGTCAGTGTCTGAAGTTTGTCTCCTATGCCTTAACTACAACAATGGGAACTTCACATTATCTTTTAAGTCTCACCTTAACACTCAGCAATGTCCTGCAGAACAATGGATCTGATTGTTGATAAACTTTTCATAGTAATAAATGAGGAAAAATATGCCTCAATCAGAAGGCAGAATTCACTGAACCTAAGGTTAATTAGGGAGAGCAAAGCCTTGGAATAATGGTAATTCTCACCCTCCAACTGCCATTGTTCTTGCTGCCATCTGTGAAGGTGAATAAAAACAACTGCTCCTGGGGCTTTGTCAAAAGCCAGTGGAAAAGCTATTTTCCACTGAGCGAATGCCATGATTTCATGTTTCTGTAGGCCCTACCACTACGGAATGGAACAGAAGTGGATGTGCCAGTGTTACTCTGCATGGGAGGATTTCTTTCTCGCTAGCTCTGCCTTTGCTGGTTTCTTGATTACCACAATAAAAGGACATCATATCTGGCTTCCTCCACCCTCTCCTCCCCCCAGTTAGTAATAGACCTTTTTTGTCTTTCTTGAAGCCAAAGTAGGACCATGAAGGAGACAAACTGCAGCCTCCAAATGGCAGCATCTCCCCCAAAAGCAGTGAAACTCTGTAAATATGTCATTAGTGTATCCCTACTGTATCTCCTTTATTTAATAGAGGACTTCTTTCAAATGATTAGCCAGTCAGGCACTTCAGAGTGCCAGAGATCACTGGTGAGCCAGATGGGGCAGAATCTGGAACTGAGTGTTCAGGATCTGTGCAAACAGCCTAAACCTCATACCCTGGGTGGAAATAGGCTCTCCTGCCATGGAAGAGAAACAGTTGACTCACAATGTGTGTACTTGCAGGTTGGATGCCCAGCTTACTGATTTGAAGGGTGTGACCAATCTGCAGACCTACCTGACACAGACTTTATAGAGTAGTGATTTGGCTTTACCGGGAGAGATCACATCCCTTTTCCTTCTGCTGTAGATATCAAACCATTCTATTTCAGGTCGTGGCTCATGCAAGCTGGCTTCTATAGCAAAGGACTCCTCATAATCGTAGTATTCCTCAGTGTATGCAGCATCTGGAGACGATAGACACAATCAGCCTTGCACGAATCTGACTGAAGCACCTGCTAATTTGTCTCCCTTTTTGTATAATGGCAAGGATCTGGGAGGAGTCATGCCATTTCCATGGACTTGTAAATCTTTGCTGTTCTCCATTTCATTATTTCTAATCCACTCAAGGTTAAAACTTTAGAGATAATTATAGCAACATGAACCAACAGATCTAGCTAAGATTGGGGTTTGGGCCATTCACAAATACATAAAAGACAATCCCTTTCTCAAAAAGTTAATGATTCAAACAGAAAAGGAAATGCAGATGTAGGCAGAGGCGATGATGCCACATTTAAGGAAAGGGAAAAGACAATCTTGCCAATATAAAAATACTGATAACAGATCTGTCCCAAAGAATTTTTAAGGACACACATCAAGTCCCTTATCAGCCAGGGAACTGAGCTGAGCTTTCTCTGCTTGGCAGCCAGGATCTCCATCAAGAGAGATTATCCAGCTCTTCTCCCAGTAACAGAAAAGAGTTGCTAATATTACTGGTAAATCTATTAGGTAATCTCTGCATCTACAGTTGCCCAGAGAGCTGTTAAACCATTCAAAAACATTAATAAGATGAATGTAACAAAAATATCAATAGCTCTGCAGATTCCAGAGGCCTCTCTCTTTCCTTATTTCATTCATTTATTCCCACTCCACAAGGCCAGAAAGCCATCATATATTATTAGCAATTGGCTGAACCTGCACCTTTGAGACCACCTGCCCTTTTCACTCACCAGTGTACTTAATATTTCCTTCCATTTCCACTGTCAAAATCAGATCATTACATGTGTTTTCCTTCAGCTCGGAAGACTGGTACACTTTTAATATCTAACATAAAAACACAAACAGTAAACCCTTAAAATACCATTTTAGATGACAAGGTTTTAATCAGTGAGGACTTTTAGCCAGAAAATTGCTGATGGGACGTGGGAGTATGAAGAAGAACACAGGTCTCGCAGAGGCACAGACTAGTCTCAGAGGACTGTCAGGATATAAGCAGGAGAGCCCTTACGTGCACATCCCATGGTCCCAAATGGCCCAGGCCCTTTGAGATAACTCTCCCCTTCCAAATGCAAAGGTGTCTTTCAAGTTCCAGCCACCTCTGCCAGCAGGTTATTTTCACTGAGGACTTTTTGGAGTTAAGAAGAGCTAAAATTGACCATCAGGACAGTTTCTGAATTTCAGAGGTTTGGGAGTGGGAACACAAAGGATGAGGCCATGGGAATTATTTTTTCACTCTGTTTTCAAAAAGTAAATGAAAGAAGTCCAAGTGAATTATGAATTTCTGAATTACATCTTACACTCATAGTCCCGTTTCCTCTGCCTTGTACAGACACTTGAAGTTTGCTCCCAAGATCAAACTGCAAACCAAAGTAAAAAAAGTAGAGATTTAGTGTGTACTCAGCATATAAGCTATCTTTTTTTCCTGTGGTCTTGATAGTCTTTCTTGCCTTTGCCCACCAGAACTGGAATACGGGAAGTCTGTACTATGCTAGGAGCTATGGTAGAAGTTAGGAGATTCCACATTTATAAGATTTTTAATGTGCAGGGCTGGAGCATTTTACTTGGTTGTTCTGGGGCCCAGGAGATGTGTTTTCCCCAACCTTAATCTCTCCTTCTCAGCCAAGACTGGATATTTTCACAGGTCCCAACACACTGTATATCAGACTGTTTCCCTGCTCCCTTTTTCCTCATTCTCTAGGAAGACTTTGAATGGGCTGCTGGCTTTTCTCCCCTATGGGGGAAGATTCAAGACACTAAAGTCCTCAAAGAGGCAGGAAATGTCCTATAAATGCAATGAGTCTGCTACTAAGAAGCTGTTTTTTGTTTTTGGTTTTGGTTTGTTTTTTTAATCTTTAGAAAGACTCTCTGGTTCTTTATAAATTAAACTATTGCAAAAATATGACCCAACTACATCATGATTGTTTAATATAAGGAAAGTAAGCCCAGATGATCCAGTATTTCTCCTGTTTGACAAACAGAAAATCTTGGAGCAGTGGATGGTTGTGTACCTCTAGCGCCTTCTGAATCTCTTCATCACTATCAGTCAAAGTAATAAGATAACCGTTTTGCCTTCCAGGTGTTTCTACTCTTACACTCAGGCTGGTCGAAGCAGTTCCCAGTGCTTGTATGCTATATGCTGACAGAGCTTCCAGGGCCACCACTGTGTCCTAGGTGAGACAGAAAAAAACAAGTTATGCCAGTTATTGCAACAATAGACAAAATGACATTATCAGTCACCTGAGGCTATTCCTCAGCTTCAGGTTTTCACTGCTTTAAATTTTCCTGTGTTTGTCTGTTCCTACCTGCACAGACCATTCATTTCATTTCCCAGCTCCTTCTTTCATCATTAAAATCCTAAAACCACTGCAGGCCTGACCTTCAGTTATTATGTCTTCATAAAGACAAGGAATCTTCACTCTTCCTAATATTTTTTAGTAAAGGTCCAAAATCTTTGGGGCCTCATATGCTGAAGAAATTCAAGATTAGTTTTTTTGATGCTTTCAAATGAAAATAATGAAGTCTTTATGGGACCTCCCTTTACTTCTGCCCCCCAAACTCCACCCGGGCTGATGGTCCGGTACCTGAGTAGAGCAGTATCCTCCACCATAGTTCCTTCTTTCTGTCAGCCACGTAGCAATAGGCCTTGCATACTCCACGTCCTTCAGGAGCAATGTTTGAAGCAGTGCATAGGCAGTGGCTTCCACTGAGACTGCATCTCTGCCATTTCCCCAGTAGCGCTGCTGCTTTGCTGCAAGAATAATTCAATCCTGAATCTGGTTGGTAAAGACATTTGCAAAAAATGACTGTGATTCTTCACAATAGAAATTTCATGTCATAGCACTGATTGATAAACAGAAATCACAGATGCTAACATGAGAGCAACAAATCAGTTGAGAAGCAGGGAGAATGGAAAAGAAAAAACACAGTAAGTTTTCAATTCTGTCTTCTCCAGTGATCACAGTCTGTTGATCCCATTGTACAGCGATGTCCATCCAATGAAGTGGAACATTGTCTCAGGTGCTACCCAAAAGATAATAGTATTAATTATCCCCTTAAATCCATAGTTGATTAAGAGAAGCATGTTCCCTATGCTTAAACTATGGCTATTAAACCATGATGGATTTACCAAAGGAATTTTGAGGAATGAATAGCTTTGCCATGTAGCTACACAGCGAAGTGACTCAGCCTTGAACACAGCTGCACACCAGAGTGGAAGAAGTGACATCTGTGTGGGGTTGCAGCAAAGCACTTAGGACTAGTGGGAGGTTTTGAAAGTGGGTGGACTGGGAGAGACATATTCGCCTTCGCTGGCAAATCTGTTTTAGACTGCTCCCACATGTAGCTGCTCAGTCCTGCTGCCCAAAGGTTTCTCCTTTCTCAGCTGGCTTGAACATTTTTCTTGCTGCACTTTCAGGGAGTAGAAACTTTGGTAGGCAGGGACAAAACAGGGAAGGGGAAGCAGGAAAAGTAACGGATTATTTACCATGTTTTTTTTTCCAACTTCAGTATCAGGTGAGGTCTCAATGCAAAATTTGGAATCCTAAGTTGTTACTTTAAAGTGATGTCAAGCATATAAATTACATATTGTAATTTAAACATCAAAATATGGGATTATGTTGTTTCTACAATTCAGTATATTACACACACATACATATACACTTTTATAATATTAAATGGCCTTCATTTATTTGGATTAGCTTTATTCGTGTAGCAGAGTGCTCAAAGTGTTTTAATTAGGAAGAGTGCTTTCCAAGTTTAATTTTTAATATAAGTTACTAGTACCTTCATCAAAAGAAGAACAGCCCCTTAATTTTTCTGTTGCCCATTGGGCTTCTTCACTATTGGACTGAACAAGTGTCAGAGCGTAAGCAGTGATGGCTGTAGAATAGAAATTCAGGTTTCTTGAAAGATGGTTTTTCATGTAGGCCACAGCTTTTCTAACCACGTCTATCTGTGAAAACAGAATGGAAGCATTTGAAAAAGTGGTCCAAAGTTAGTAAGTGCTAATGCTGATATGAATACTAGGAAATTTTAGAATAATTCAGTGCAACCATTTTTGAGACAATTGTAATAATTTTTACCTTGTTATTAAAACCATTTGTTAGTGGAGTGTTTAACTCAAAACACCTTGCTGTACATTACCCTACTGTGTCTTTTCCTGTCCATCACAGATGTAGTAAACAGACTATTCCCTTCCCACTTGCAGTACTTTAAGATAGGAGGGTGGACATGTCATTGTTCAATGGCCTTCAGACTTAAGTACAAAAAGTCAGGCTTCCTACCACAGCAGTTGGCTCATTGTAAACTGGTAGAGACTGTTGCAATGCAATGGTTACAAAGGCTGTCAAAGCCAAATCCTCTTCTGCTGTCTTAATGCCACCCTGGAAGATGAAAAATGAAAAGGAAAAATTAAATGTACATGCATTTGCTTTTGAATATGCTTATAAATGCTTTTAAACTAGAAAATCACTTTTAATGAATTCAAAGCCTCTCTTGTCACACCATCTGACTCTAGGCTTTGCAGTTCACCCTTTAATTTTGCTAAATAACTTCTGTCTGCCTAAAGCATTATCTTCTACAATGGCAGCAAGTTTTAATTAGGCATTGTTAAGAGATAAAGAACCTGCCACATCCTTCAGCTGGTAATCAAATATTTAATTACTTAACTCATGGTTAAAAATTTACAATTTCTCATTGGAATATTAATGGCTTCAATTTCCAGCCACTGTTTTTTTTTCTCTACTACTACCCATAGACTAAAGAGCCCTGTAGAACCCAGAACTTCCCCCCTGCAAAGGTGATGTACCCATCACATACACCATAACCAACCCATTTCTCAAACCTCTTCTTGATAAGCTAAATAGAGTGCCCTCCTTAGCATTTTTCCCCAAAGATCTCTATTTTCATTCCTATTTCTCTTTGCGATTCTTTTGCTCATGCTCTCCTTTTGACAGCAGGCTTAGGATCCTCACCCTTTTCCCTCACTCAGTCCCTAAAGTTTGTACTTTAGAGAAGGACAAATTGTTTGCTTTGAGAGATTTAAGTTTCTGTACAAAAACATCATGAACGGTTCTTGGAACAAATATGAAACAGAAGATAAGCATCTCAGCATGAACATAGGCTAAAAAAAAATGTGGACCAGCTCTTGAGCTGGTTGTTTTCAATAGCAGTACACTAACTGAGGAGTGGAATTTGAGGGGCAAAGCCTCGCTAATGATTTGAAAAAGATCACTAAAAAAATTAGTCTTTTTTTTTTTTTTTAAGGGTAGTACAGAGACACCTGTATTTTCAATGAATTTTAGAAGGTGCATATTATTTTTGTACATAGATGCTTGGAGAGTGTAACAAATAGGTGCTTCGGGATGCTTACAGGGGATGTGTGGGCTAACATACACTCCTCAAAAATTTTCTTGTCTGACATCAAGAATAAACCCCTGGGGCAAGGATTGCTGTTGACAGCTATGTGATCAGAGGGTACAGAGAAAATGGAGCTGGACAGAACAAGAGGCAATAAGCGCAAGGTGGAAAAAAGAAAATTCTGATTAGGTATTAGGAAAAAGTTTTTACCGCAAGGATAGCTAATAGTGGAACAGGTTATCCAGAGAGGTTGTAGGCTATCCTTGAAGGTGTTCAAGACTTGAATGGACAAGGCGCAGAGCAACCTGACCTGAGCAGGAGGTTGGACTAGATGACCCCTGGAGGTCCCTTCCAATTTAAATTATGATTCTATGGGCTTTGGAAATAAAAGGCACAAATTTGTTTGTAGCACAAAGATCTCAGTACTAATTTTCTAAGTGCTCTAGAGGCCAAGGTCAGGTGCACAATTATCCAAAACTGAATAAAAAATAAAGGTGTTGAAGTGCTAGCTATGCTTCTCTGATATAATGGGTCTTTTAATATATCATTGCATTACAGGTTTTGTGCTTACAATACAGATTTCTTTTCTTTTAGATAAATTAGTTGGTACTCAGCAAATAAGAATATTCCCTTCTATCCCTAACAGCCCTAAATGTGCAATGAATTCTTCAAAACACTAAAGACCCACCTGCATAGTCCTGTCCAATACTGGGTGAGGGTCGTGGAATGAATCATCCGCCTGCTGTTGATCAAGCAAGTAGGAAACGGATATGTGTATGTGACTCTCTTGCACGCTAATGTATTCTCTGCACCTTGTGAGTACTTTAACAATGAATGCAGTTAACCTACATGAAAAGGAAAAAAGTTCCAAACTTGTGCTGACATATATTTATAGATGACCATATTGATGGGAAAAGAAACATATCCATTCTGTACATAGACGCAAATGCAACACAATGAGCTCACTGGGACCCAGTGAGGTATCATGCACCATCAGAGTTGCAAGCACAGTGTGAACCCTCCTACCCTGTGGCATGTGCAAAATAATCAGTGGCTAAGTATAAGCCTCTTTCATCAAGGACTAAACCTGCTTAGAGACTTATATGGCTGCCCATCCATGACAAAAGTACACAGGCAACACCATGCCCACCAGATTTGGAAAATCAAGTCCAAATCCCCCAAACAAAACTTTTGATGCATCAAATTATAATAGCGATACTTTAGAAGAAAACAACCAAGGCTGATTATGAAAAATAAACTTACCATACGCTGCTGGGGATTGTTTTAAATGCTCCATAGGAACCATCCTCCTTTTGAAACTCAAGCAGCCTAGTATAACCTGTATAAACAAGACAGCATATATACTGCTCAGAGAACATGCACATTTGTTAGGCATTTTCGTACATCACTTGTATTAACAACGAGATATGCAGTATTGACCAGTGAAAGAGTACATGGAGGTGTTCTCTAGTATGTTAAAGAGGAAATGATTGGATAGATGACCTTTGAAACACATAAAAAGATAAACTTAGAACGTGTTATTTGATTTAAGGTGAGCCGTAAGGAGAACCCAAAAACTGCAGGCATCTGTAGATATGTGGATATTAAGGCATTTTTCTGCATGGTGAATCTTGTGAAATTTTTTTCCACACAATCATCTTTTTAAGTAGTTGACTTTATGGAGCATGGAATCAAAAAGGATGCAAAACATCACCTACTGGGTCAGACACAGGCTTAGAAATCAGGAGTTGTGGGCTCTGCTCTTCATTATGCAGTTATCTTGACAAAATCTGTATCATTTCTATAGAACCCATTTTCTACCTCAATGAACTTCTCTAGTAAGTATCAATAAAAGCACAATGTAGGGACTGAATGCTGTTGATAGTAAAAATAATCATCAGCAGGGTCTCATTTTGCTTTAGGCAACCTTAGATAAATGACTAAAGACCTCTACTCCACAACCGTTGGCATGTGTTTTTAATCTATATTTTTATCATTATTCTTCGTTGATGAATTCTGTGTTGCATAGGATCTGAAACTCATAAAGACTGGTGCATCATATTGCTTTAAGCCATTTGCACACCATTACAATTTGGAAAGATCAGCTGTACCTGCTATAATACTGATAACTCTTGGGACTTTCTTTAGTTCCTTTGACCTGGAACATCTCCACTTCCATATGCTACGATCCTGGCTTTTCTGTGTATAAAACACCATCTGTGGATGGGCTTGCAATGGGCTCTTCAAGAAGCAGCCTTATAGCTGTCCTCTCCTTAAGGAGACTCCCTCCTTGGCTTGGTCCAAGGCTGTTAGAGTCATTCTAGCCCATGTGGTAAATATGAATGAGTGGAAGCGGAAGCATCAATTGCATGATTAACATTGGGACTTTCTGTGGTGATAGTTCTCTTGACAAACGTAGACTTCTGCAGCAGAGATGTCTACATCCAAGGTGGTCTACTAAGCACTGTCTATGGTTCAGGGAGAGAACTAGGCATTTTTAGGACATCATTTATCTTGGCCTATTTTGCAGCTATACATTAGGATGAAATGGTTCACACTTTGCAACTGCCCTTTTCTGTCCAGTAACTCTGAAGACAAATGACGGCGATCAGCTCAGAACTTCCTTTGGTCCAAGGAACCCTGCTTCTAAATTAATCATGGGAGAGGGGTCTACTAATACTACTGCAACGTCAGATGTAAGTGGTTAGGCACCTAAATATTGTTTCTCATGCCTGTCTATGGATTGTCAATGGTACTTCTGCATGGCTGCGTTAAGGTAATGCTCGGTCCTTTCTCAAGGAAGAAAGTGTAATATGCAACGCAAGGAATAACAAACCAGTGTAGGCTGGTTTCTGAGGGTTTCTTTCTCTGCATACCTTGTTCAATCATCCTAATGGCTTCATCCTTCCGTTCAGGATTAAGGTCCACCCACTGCTCACTTGCATCCAAGTACTCAATAGCATAGACTGCAGGGGCCATTTTCACCATTGTCTGCTCTGCACAGCCTGTTGGCACCTGGATAAGTTTATCAATTCCAGCAGCAGTAAGACAATTTTCAGTGGACTCACCCATAATATTCCCTGTAGTAAAAGACATATACCAAAATACTGTATTTAAAGCCAGCTGGTGCAGAATGAATAAAATGTGATACTTACAATAGGTTGACACTCTAGCATGGCCTGATTACACAGCTGTCCGATACTTGCAATTATGAAAGACTGTTTTCAGCTAATTATCGCTCCGTAAGGCTAGAGAAGACCAAGGGTGAGAGAACAGGCCCTGGAAATGGTGGATGGAAGAGGCTGAGGCAATAAAGGAGCATGAGGGAGAAAGTCCTGGGGCTACTGAAGGCAGGGAAGCAAGAAGAGGGAGAAAGACTGGTGCCTCAGGTTTAGTCTGGAAAATTCTTGTCAAGCCAGACCTGGTCCTCCCACAGAGCACAAAGAAAACTGCATTCTATGGCATTAAACATGTCAGCCATTTGGGGCAACTTTTTTTTTCTATGATATTGTTATTTGATGAGTTCAAGCACCCCCCTACTTTAGAACGGGGATTGGAAATGGATAGCTTTTGTGTCAAGGATGCATTATTTCATAATTCCTAGGAAATTTTGTTTTTAACATTAATATGTGTATTTGCTGTCAGATGTTTTTAATAAATGTATGTATGTATATATGCATTTGATTAAATGAATATATGATTATAGATAGCTTCTCATTAGAAAAGCAGACCTTTCCAGAACTTATAGATCAGAGTATGACATCTTTATTTCTGAAGAATTCACTGGACTTCAAAAGGACTATATGCTGTGTGGGGTTAATAGAGAAGGTGAACGCTTTCCTTTTTCTCTGCCCTTGCCATAAAGTTAGTCTGGGCACAGGGAGGCAGGATGGACTGCATGAAGCTATTATCCAGTTCAAATGGGGAGGAGTAATTAGAAAGAGTAAAGTACTGGATGAGTCCTGGAGCTGTCTTCATCTCTGACCTGGGCACGTAGCACAAAATATTTGGATCATGGCATAAAACCTAGGAAGGAATGGATACTCAATGTTCAGGAATGAGCAGCATGAAGGTGCATATATTGTGCCACTTACCAAAAAGTCACTGACAATAAGTTACATTTACCTTTCAGGCTAACAAACACATGACTGTCAGAACCTGGTACCATATCAGGCGGTCTGTTCAGGTCCAGCATACGGGACTTAACTGTAGATAAATAATAAAGACTTACATCTCTTTGAATGAAAATAACATACATTGTAATTTTGGAATAGGCTTTTCATGAAATGTCTCATAGTTGATAGCAATTATGACAGAAATGTTATAAGAAATGTTAAATGGAAATTTATGAAAAGAGATGTTTATCTTGCTTTAAGTTGATTTAATTTTCAGACATCCACAATGTTTGTTGGACCAAAATGAAGAATTTAATTTCACTTTTTAACCTCTTTTAAGACCCTATAATAATAAAAGAATGCTACATTGAAACACAGAAATAATTCAAATCTCTTCTAAAAGTTTAGAATTAATGATTTGGCTTTCCTGAGGTTTTTGGCTTTTTTTGGATAAAGAGGTTTGTGAGAAGTTTCTGTCAACCTAAAGCAACATTTTTGTGTTAAGAAATATTTCACCACACTTGTTGAATGTTCACACTAGGCCTTACAACCACTGCCCCTACTCCAAACCTCATCTGTATTCCACTCTTCTGTGTAACTTACAGTCACTATTAATGAAAATGGTCTGCTCTTCTCTCTGTAAAACACCTTCAGCCTGTACAATTGAGGAAAAAAAAAAGTCAAACTTTTTGCAGACACTCATACCTGGAAATGAGCTGCATGAAACCGTGGTCTCAGCCCTTGCAGTAGACCAGCAGATGGCAGAAATAGTTTGTTTTGGAGTGAGATTTCCCTCCAGGTAGAACTGAAGCTTGAAATCATAATTTCAGTCTCCCACATGAAATGCTAATGAACTCTACTGACTTTTTTGTTATTATTGACACATTTCCCAGGATGAAATATTATAAACCAAAAATAACCCAGAGGAATGAATCTTCAAAGTTTGTTTTCTGCTCAGTGTACCATGCAAGTCAAGTTCTCAGCCAGACTTCATTTATACACTGCTCATCTATGAAGTTCACCAACTTCTGAGTTCATACCATTGGTAAAATTCAAATTTATTTCCTTGCTGATTTCCACACATTCCTCTTCCGAAAGCCTATATTTTAAAGAAGCTCTGTTTACAGCCACCTTAACTGTTTTGGTATAGCACTGAATTCTGAGATTGTGTCAATCCCTAGAAAAGCTATGGTTTTCCCAGCATCCCTAGCCTTATCTTTATTGGTGGGACTATACCTTCACATTAATGGTGCAAACAGACATATCCTTCTCTTTTTGTGTAATTTAAATATGGCCCTCAGTGTGCTTCTAATGTGCTGTAATGAGCCTCTGCTGGTCAGCGCTGACTTATGAAAACGGCACTTCCTTTTCATTATTTCAAAGGAGAGCAGTGAGATTAAATAATCAATACAGCATCTTTCTTTGCTTTTATGTTCTTCACCTATGCAACTGTTTAGCTTGAAGAGCATTAACTAGAAGGAATAAAATAAGGTTAAATACTATGATTAGCAGATGCTATTTCCCTCTCAAAATATCGGTAGATGATTAACCAAGCTTGGCTTCATAAAGGAAAAAGACCTTTTATAAATATTGATGAAGCATATAGAAGCTAAAGACTAAGAGAGGACCACTGATTGTATGAAGAAAGTTGTAACAATGTTGTGGGTAGAGTGTTGTCTTTTTGCCTTGCGGAATAATTCTTTCCGCATACAGTAGTCACAAGCTCCACCCCAGGGTGAAATTTTTTCCCTGTGCTATAGCATCCTCTCATTCCTTGATGAGAATTAGATTTCTTGAGAGTGCTCCCAACCTTATGTTTCTAGGATTTCCTTCCCTTCACAAGAGCTCTGCACATAAAGCATAATCTTATTTGAGGAGCAATGCATATTTATGATGTCCCTGCCCTCTGCTAGTCATACTTACCACAACGTTGAGGTTCTTCTTAATACGATCACTGTGCCCAGAAACTGGGTCAAAAGCAGTAATAGTAATTGGAATTTCTCCTACAGTCAGAGGAACAACTGAGAAATAGGCTGGTGTCGCTGAGTTCCCCTCAGCCCTCAGCTCCAGCTGCACAGGTTTTTCTACTGTCCCTGCAGTGCACAGCCCCTTCTCTGCAGCCATCTTCACTGTAACCTACAGAGGCAAGGCTTGTGCTCAGAAAGGAAAGAGCAATACAGAAATTCTGCAAGACAGAAATTGCTTTCCACTTAGCTCTCTTAAATTTCTTATTCTTCACCTATAAAGATGGGAAACTTTTTCACCAGGAGGTGGTCAAACATGGCACAGGTTACCTGAAGAGACTATGCAGTCTCCATCCTTGGGGATACTCTGCCTTTGACTGGACAAGGCCCCGAGCAGCCTGCTCTACCTGGACCTGCTCTGAGCAGGCTTCCTGAGATCCCTCCAACCTGAATCCTCTTATGATACTATGGCTCGTTAACACTCATCAACACTGAGGAGGGCTGTGAAGGTAAATTAGCTAGTATTTATTTGTTACATTGAATATGCAATAGAGTTTTGGAAGATCCCTGATCTGCAGGGTAGTAAGAAGGACAGTACACTCTTCTAGGTCTTCTCCTTTCAATACAGCTCAGAAGATGCCAGCCAGCAGAGCTGGCTGAGGTAAGAGACTAAAAAAAACCAAAAAACAAAAAAAACAGAATTAGCCTAAGGAACCTGGAGGCCCTGAGCACAGCGATAGCAGAGGCCCTGTGCAGTGCTGGAGACGTACCATATGCATATGAAAAGTGGCTTTGCATTGTATGCACAATGGATGAGTGCGATCATAGATGCAGCTGTGCTGGACATGCACAGTACATCTAACATACTGGACTGTGTGCTCACAATATACCTCTGCATCTTCTGTACCTGCTTTTTCAGTAGCTGGGTGCTGCCCAGACTGGCAGACAGCAAAAATATAGCTGGTTGCTTCAATAATGTGGGAGAAGACAGGTCCAAAAGACATGGAATTTGGTTGTGTAATACAGTAAATGAAATATGTCTTATACAGCAAATGTGACGAGCAGGCAGAACTTGATCCTGTTCTTGGTGAAACTTTCAAAATGGGAGCATGGTATTCAGGTTTTAGGAGGGCAGTGAAAGGCAGTCAGATTATTTCTATTATACTGATAGATAGCTATACAGCTAGCTAGCTAGATCTGTCTATCACAGTAGTCAGCAGTAATACTACCTGGAGATCTTTGGGCAGATAGTTGTAAATCACTGCTTTTATTTCTAGCTGTTCATGTCGTTTAACTGTGTACGGTAACCTCATGGATATAAAAAAGTCTTTGAAAACCTCAAAGGTGTGAGGGTCAGCTATGCAAAATCCTAGGATAAGAAAAAAAACAGAGTTGAGAATTAAACACTTAACATCAGTTGATAAAAAATTAGGTGTCCAGTCAAAACTCAATGCCAGAGCTCCTCCAAGGTCAAGAGCAGAAGGAGACAGGTATCTCCCAAAAGCATCTTCACCTTGTTTTCTTTATATACACATGTATGTAGCCCTTAACTTCTATCTGAGGTTTAATATGGCGGAAAAAGGAAGATTAGATATCACGGTCAAAAGACCTTGCATTTTGCAGTATAGACTGTCACACACTGTCAACTTAGCATTGCATTTATATGTTTTAAACAATACACATTCTCTATTCATTAGGATGAAGCAATCCAATAAAATAACAATACTTTTACCTTTTTGAGGAGATATACTTATTGCCTGAACTTCCCAGGTAGTTATAGAGTCAGGAACAATGCTTTTTACACTAGGAAACACAAAATAAAGTGTATTAACAAGAATGTATAAAATGTTAACATTATTTGCTGAAGTTTGAGGACTGTAAGGGAAAAAGTATTCCCTCAGTAGTGGAAACAAAATATTTGCAAATTTTCTGAATTCTTCGTACCAGATAATACACAAAACTGACATGTATATAAATTTTATTATACAAATAAAGTCAGATTCATCTATCCAGGTAATACATTACCTATGGATTCCAGGATTTTTCAATTCTTCTAAATTCCACCACCAGCTCTCTGGAAAATAACTGCGCAAGCTGATGGAAGCTTCATCAAACACTTCATCTTCACGAAGATCATAATCTGTAAAAAAAATAAAGTGCAGTTCTGTTCTGAAGCCTTTTCCTGCTGACTTCATACTGTCTTACAGGAGAGTCTGTGAGAGAAAGCAGAATGGAAAATATTGTGTATGAAAAGACTTCATCTGGGTTTGATCTTATGCATTTCAAAAAAATGCTGAAAAAGAGAAGCAGTGACCAAAGATCGTCTTTGAACAAAAGCATAAGTCTTCCTTCCAAGCTCAATAGTTATATACTGCCAAACAAGAAAACATTTCCTTTTAGTTATGAGTGGCAAAGACATTCCTGCTTCCCAGTCATGTATTTGTGATAGGGCATGCAAGTGAGATCAGAGAAAAATCACAGTAGTAGTAGCAGAAATCGCACTTTGAATATGGTCATTTTCAACACAAAGGGGTTTTTTTGGTGATATGAGCTCCTGTGTGATCCAAGACAGACATTAGGGAGAATAAAAGAAGAAAGACAGAGATAAAATTGTTGCTTCATATTGGGCAGTGTTTTGCAAGTACTGGGAAGCTATAATAATAGTGACACTAAGAAAACACTCATGAAAGACAAGGTTGCTCAGAGACGTGAGTGGAGATCAGCCCATTATGCTGCTCAAGCGTTTGCATCCTCCCAGGGTGCAGGCAGAGCCCAATAGCTCCACGTTAAAGCAGTTCTGGCAGCAAAGGCTGCTAGAGCAATTCCTGCCTTTTCTCACCTCAAGCATTCATCCTTTCGCTCTCTCACCTTCACAGTTTGCTGCCCTCTCAGTTGTGCTGACAAAACACTGTGTGTGCCACGCTATGAAGGGGCACACTGAAATGATCGGACACTCATATGAGAACTTCTTCCCTGACCTGCAGCATTTAACGCCCCTTAGCCCTCCCTTGCCCCTGAAAGGAAGGATATTTTTCTTTTGACAGTTGCATGTCACCAGTCTTTACATCGTGCCAATCCCACTCCACTTCTTCGCTTCGCCACTTCCTTCCTGAGGGCTGTGGCCTTCTCGCAGCAGACCTTGAAAGCATTTTTGCATTCGGTGGAACCAGCAACCTTTTTTAGCCTTTTCTCACAAGAAAACCTCATGGGATTTAATTTCATTCCATCGTGACAGCATTTTCGTAGCTCAGGGTGTTCGTATTTGCTAGCTGTAACATAATTAAAGCCCAGGATTAGTGCTGTGGAAGCAGCAGTAGACATAAGGGCGTTCATTGTACTTATTCCTATCATTCTTTGCAGTTAACATTGACTGATACTGCAACAGTTTAGCTGCAGTTGGCGATGTGTCCATCCTAAGAAAAAGTACACAAACACAAGAGCAAAGGGTGGCCTTTACTCTGTCCTAGAGATTCTAGTCTAAGTTTTTTCCTCACATGGAGATTATGAGTTAAAAATGTCTCCTTAATGCATTAGAATTAGGTATCTTGATAGAAACAGTTATGGCCTGTTCTCGTTCTTGACTAAAGTGATCAATTCCAGAAGTTAAGAAGAATCTGGCTTCAAGCTGTGGTGTCTTTTGACAAGGAAATATCAGTTTGTGTAATCTGGTCTAAAGGAAAGCTTTTTTTTTTTTTTTAAATATAGATTCTATATTATGTTAGCATTTCTTTTACCTGGAGCACAAAGTGCCAAAGCTGGCACAATTTTGAAGCAGAATGTCACAGAAAAATGGGACCTAGAAAACAAATTCTGGACATAAAAATAATTTTCAAAAAATAATCTTCCTCTTAAATATACAGCTTGAAGAATATAAAGCCATCTCATTCCATGACATGGTATCTAGTGGAAGTACTTTGTGTTTGGGTTTAGAAGCTGTTGAATGAGTTTCCATTTACAGCTAGACCATTGTTTGTTGGTTTTGTTGGTTTTTCTTTTTTTTTTTTTTCTTTTCTTTTTTTTTTTTTTTTTGATAAGTGCATCAGGTCACATGGCATTGTATACACTTCTGTATGAAACTGGGACTACGAGTATCTTGGTGTCCTGTACTATCTCACCACTTCTCACCCACCAAATCCCAGCCACTTCCCTGTGGTATGTGGGCATACCAATTCCTGACATTATCTTCTGGAAATCCAATGATCTCTTCTGCCTTCTTGTATCCTGGGGGCATTTATAGCCTGGGAAAGCAGAACAGAAAGGTTTGGTTATGATACTATGATATTAAGAGCCTGATCAGGAAAGTCAGAGAAGTCCCATCTCAAGATCCATCTCATCCACGAAAGACCTACAGTTACCTTATAGCCCTGGCTGACTGCCCGAGCTGAACTAGGTGCCAAAGGACCAACAGCCAAGATCTGAGCTACCTGAACTACCAGCATTCAGTGGAAGAGCAGAAAAAGAAAAAGCCACATGGAAGAGAAGTCTCACAACAGTACAACAATAAAATGTTTCTAATTTTTAAACAATCAACCCCCCCCCAGATATGTTGTGATCTTGTACCAACATCTAAAGTAAAGGACAGATTACACCCACCTTCCCGAAAACTGGATTTAATTGTGTCTGATAAAAAGGCCAGACCCACATCAGTAAAAACTTGAACACTATCTGCACCACCACCTGCAGAACATCCAAGATCATAGGAATTCATAGCATTAAAGACCTGCCAAATAAAAAAGCACAGATGGACAGTGCACACTTGCAGAAGTTTCTTTTTTTCTTTATGTATAAAAACAATTTGTAACCTTTATTGGGCAGTTGCTCAATATATAGAAGCAAGATGAACTGGTGGTACAAGCTACACTTAAATATTGAGATTAAAGTTGAGGGATGTTTTAGTTGGGGAATAATTTTAAATTAATTTATGTTAATTTACAAACTTGCCTGCCACAGAAGGAAAATCCCTAGACGGCTGGTCTTAAATATATTGTAAATTGCAAGAATAAAACCATTTTCAAGATTATCAAAGCTTTGATTAAGTAATTAATAGCCATTAATTACATTCTGGTCCTCTATTCAGCTATAGAAAACTTTGCTTGACTAGTGGATATGTTATTTTCTTCTTACAGATATCTTACCTTTTTGGAGGTAAGCTTATTTCGCTTGTTCAGAATAAAAACTGCTTTATCAACCACAGCTAAGGCAACCGTTCCCGCATGATCCGTTTCAATCAGTAAATTGACATTGTCTGTTGGTTCATATTTCTCATGTTCTGTTCTCACTTTAATCTAAATAGAAAATATTGAAACAAAAATGTCATATTTATTAATAAAATGCAAATACTTTTTGGCCAGGGCATACTGTCAGCCGTGACTGCTAGTGGTTAGAAACTGGGGGACATTGCGTTTCACAGCGTTTCTGCTTGAGATCCTGCTTTTTGGGAGATACAGATGCAGGGATCTCCCACTGGGCCAAGTAAGAGAGGGCTCAAAGACTTGCGTGCCTGTGTGGGATATTCAACCCTATGTTTCAATGGGACTTAAGCGTCAAGGGGAATTAAAAGTATTCATAAGGGCTTTGCTGAACTAGGTCCTTCAACATCTTTTTTTTTTATTATTTTCCAGTGGAAACAAAATCACCATAAAATAGACATAGGAAAAAACAATTCGTTAATATAAAAAAAAATTAATTCACTTAAAACACTTTGTAGCAGTGCTGTCTCCTTTCCACATCCCATTTGCGTTTTTCAACATGATTGAGTTCAGTTCTGGTGCATATCTGATGTAGACCCTTCTGTAGTTTTGGTGGAAATAGCCATGGTGATTTTGAAGTTAGCAGAATTATTAATAGATATACCAATCTGAGTTAAATGGGGTTTTGTTACTTGATGAGTGAAGAATTGGCTCTTTAACCAATTAGAGATGGAATTTAGAGATGTTAGAGATGGAATTTTTTTCCAGCAAATCTTTTTTCTCAATGGAATAGCACCTTCTTTTTCCAAAAAAACATTCTCAGGGGAAAAAAAATCATTTTGAATGGCTTGCATATTTCAGCAGCTGTGTTTAATTCTACTGGGAAAAGTACTCTTGTCTTACCTTTTCCTTTTTACTTCACGGCCTCAGAAAAGGAGAGGAGTAAGGTGAAAAAAAGGATTAGAGGTGCTACAGAAGTTTTACTAATGGTGTTTCTCTGTCAATTTTTATTATCTAAACATTTGCAGAGGGAGATTTACCTGTCTGAAACTGTATTTTCTGTCTTTTTCAGGTACAACCTTTCCTATAGAAGAACACTGTCTCTGCCATCATTCTTTGGAAACTTTCCCAGATACACTTTTTAGCAAGAAACCTGAGGACTCCCTTTTTCAATAGAAACGAAAATTTCCAGCATGTCTGCCACTGTATAACTCCAAATCTGAAGTGTAACTGCACTCACTCACTCTACAGACACCCACTTTTTTTTATTTTGGAATATAATAACAAAAGCTCTTTGCTTTGACAGTACCTTTCCTTCGCAGACATCCACAATGTCTACCCATACAGAATCGGTGACAATCTCCTTATGACCCTTGTTTTCAATGAAGTAGTAAGCTAAAAAGCGAAAGGCAGGCACCATCTTCTCTGTGATTTTAAGGTTTATTATTTTGTTTGAGTAGGGAACCCTTCCCAAAAGCTCAGCTTGCCCCTTTGCCACAACCTGTAGAGCAGAAACAAACACACGGCACATCAAATATTGTAAATGCGCACTAGAATGTGTATTATTTGCATAATTTTATATTTATATATAAAATATTTTTAGGCCACTTCCATTTAAACTTTATTTCTAATAGCACCTAGCAGTTTTAACTCCCTGGCTGGACTGAACATCTCTGCATTCTGGTAGCCTGGAAGAGACAAGGCATGCAGCACCCCTCGGATGGTGGCATGGAGATAAGTCTCGGTAGCACTAGTCCTGTAGCCCAGGTTTGAACACAGATCTACTTATCTTCACTCAGTCTTACTACCTGAAAACGGACCATCATAAAGCAGAATTACTTCTGTCTTCTATATAACAGGTCATCACCACCAGCAGGATATCGAGTTTATTTAATGTCATCTGTACTGAACTGATAGTGTGAAACGTGGCAGCTTTCCAAAGGCCACAATGAATGGGATTCAAGAAGAAGCAAAGCCCCGTTGCAGCCTGGTCTGAGATCCTCATTGCTCTTCATTTAAGTGACCGAAGTACAGGAGAGAGCCTCACCTATCAGCTATAGCAGTATCTCCTGTTACCCCATCTTCAGCTGTCAAGTCACCAATATACCCTGCCTGTCAAACACTACCTCTTCCCAAAGGTAGGTAGCAGGAAATCAAACCCTGTGCTAAAGTCTTCTAATTAAAAAAGAAAAAAAAAAAGCCTAAATTAAACTCCTAGGGATACAATAATTCCGTTACATCAGTGTCCCACTAAAATTGAATGGGAACTGGTGCACATGGTGTTCAGCAGCCTGGGAAAGCTAAGCCATCAAGGGAAATTATGAGGAAGAGAGGCAGAAAGAGGAATTAAACACAGAAAAAGCATTTGACATTCAACAGATTTGCCCCTGGAATGTATCCATGGACATTTCTGTCTCCTTCAGCAAAATAAATACTTGGCATGCCTGGTCTCAGGCTGAGCAGGATTGTTTCCTGGCTTCTGCATCAACATAATATTCTCAGACCCAACTTCAGAGCAGAATTTAGGGACATAACACCCAATGCCTTCAGTGGCTCTTTATTACATTATTTGTTGCAGATGACAGTGACCTGTGAACTACCATCAGATGCAGGTTGCCTAGTAGTTTAAAAATCATGTGTTATTCATTAAATGAGTGACAGTTAACTAGAAGACACATTTTCTGAGACATTCTAGGTTCCCTGAAATATGACTAGTTTTTCTATTTTTAGGAACAGAATTTTATTTATATGTATGCCTCTGCCCACAACAAGGACCTTTCATTCTGAAACAGCAAAAGAACAGGTATTTATAAGAATCAGACCAATAAAAATAATATTTAGTATATCTTCTTGGCTTATTATAAGGAGAGACTTCAGATTTGTAAGAAAAAATGAGATCTGCATTAAGAGAAATCAAATTGTCATAGAAATCATAGAAGTTATCTCTCTAGAATTTCAACTTTCAGGATTGTCAGTTTAGTATTTTTCATAAATGCATATAGTCACATTATGCAGATGGGCAAACTTTACCCCATATGGACCTATTTGCTCTAGACTATATTAGAAATGACAGAGTAAAATTTGCACTCATTTCCTTCTTCAAAAAAAATTGAAAAGATTTATATATGTAAATATATAAAAATCACAGAATCATAAAAAATATTTTTGGAAGGGATCCGTGGAGAAGTCTAGTCCAATGCCTGCTTGAAGATGAACAACAAATCTCTAGCGCAGCCTGGAAAACTCATGAGGATGGTGATTCCCTAAACTCTCTGGGGAGCCTGTTCCAGTGTTGCACTTGCTCCTAGTGAAAATATTTTTCCTGAAGACTGAAATGAACCTTCCAAACTACAGTTTTAGCATTTGAACCTTGTTATATTCTGTGACACTACACAGAAAAGTTTATCTTCATCATGTCTGTAATTCCCCTTAAAGTAATTCTAGGTTGCTGTTAGATCACTCTTCAGCCTCTTCTTCACCAAACTGAACAAGTTCAGTTCCCTCAGCCTGTCTTGGTAGCTCAGATATGTTAGGACACTGATCACCTTGGTTGCCCTCCATTAGACCACCTCTGGTTTCTGGCTATCTATTGATAGATAACTAGATAGATGTTCTGGACCATATCTTTTCTAAAAGAAACTATTAATATGCTATTATCATATTTACCATATAATAGAAATAGTCAATCCTTCCACTGCCAGACTGATGAATATCATTCAAGGTAATGCGTAAGTTATCTCCGGGTGCCAAGACTGTATGTGGCACGCTGATGCTGAGGTAGTTGTGGGTATCAGACTTGTATCTTTCAGCTCTGATACTGGTTTCAGGTGATTCTAATCTTTCCTCTCCCTCTTCGGCCTTTACCTGTGATGGAAGACAAGGACACAGTGAGTAGAATGTCACTCAAGAGGCAATATAAAGTGTCACTCTTAATTCATATCTCTCCAAGTGCTGGGATCTGAGATGAACCACTACTGAGACTTCCTTAACAGAACCTGGCATCACAAAAACCATGATTTTCATCACTTTATTCTCTCACCCCATTTTGTCTATTTCTGCATGTGCATTTGATAGTTTCCAGGTATGGCTTTTTCTTCATCAAAATCAATGGCTCAAAATCACAAAGGGGTATTCTGACAGCTTTTTTCCTCTTTCTGTATTACGCCCATAATTGAATCATCTGAGTGTCCAGATGTAGTGTTCTGCCTGTATCGCTCAGGACCTTTTCCTTCATCCTTTTCTTATTGTTTGCTGTCCTTCCTCATGGTTATATCCCTCATAGTACCATTCCCATACTACACACGAGGAAAACACACATCTAAACCAAACAAAAAAGCATCACCACCCATGCAGGTACTTCTAATGTACCAATGTACCAGAGTTTCATCCACTTCAGTGAGACATCCCTAGAGAAAACAGTTCTACAAGATCAGGTCCCTGGTCTGTATAACATACTTTATACAGGCTTGAAAAAATTTTGCAGATGGTGTAAGAAATTATTTTCCATTTTCCATGCTAATTTCATGAAAACTGAACATCTTCATTCATTTGTAATTGTCTTATGAGCTCTCCTCAACAATATATTTTTAAACATTATTATTATTTTTTCTTACCATTATTTGAAGCATCTGTGCATCTCCAGGAATGTTGAACGTGAAGGAGACCAGACCCTCTTTATTAGAAAGTGCAGTCTTTTTTACTGGGGGGGTTCCAGATGAGGTAACAGTAGCAGTGACAGGCAGAGTGGCAGCAGGAGATCCATCAGTCAGAGTGACAGACGCCTATTGGAAAAAATGTCTTTCAGTTACTTCAAGAAAATACCTGGGTTAAAAAAAGATGCCCCCAAACAAGAAGAAATTATCTTTATAAACCAAGAGGAAATACAGAACTACACATACTACCATTCAAAAATTTGAGCTTTGAGCGAAGGTGGGGGCCACAACTGACACAGTCTGGACTCCTACTAACATCAAAATCTGAGAATGCAGATCAACAGCTGCCCCAGGTCTTCATTTAGCATACATTAGACCGTAACAGCTCCCAGACACTTCAGTCTTCAACTATTTTTAGGTAAATTTCTATTCTTAATTGTTTGTAGAAAACTTTGTAGAAAAACTCAAAAACATGAAGTCTAAAAACTCAAAAACTTCAATGCTTTTTAAAGGTCAATATTCTGTATTTTATTTTCAGAATTTTAATTTGGTGTAGGATTAAATTTATACAATGTTATCATTCTAATTTTTGATATGGAAGTGAAGCGGCTGCTACATGGCTAATAAACCCTTGTACTGCAACAGTTTATGCACAGATAATTAGGGCTCTGCCTGTACAGAAGACAAACCATAAACACAGAACAGTAGCTCCATGTTGGACCTATTTTTGTGGGTGTCTCTCCTACTCTGGATCAAACAAGGATTTTGTAGGCAGAGCAGATATAAATCCCTTTCTATGGAGGAAAGCAGACACAACCAGCTAAATACTACATACCACAACAGAGAAGGGGGCTCCAGGCACAAAATATTTTTTGGTGTTAGATAGATCAACAACATAAGGAGATTTCACAAACTTCACATTACTGAGTTCTTCCTCCCTTATCTCACCACCTGTTAATATCAAACAATATGTGTTGCTATGAGAACCATGATTACACACCTGCATATTATTATAGCATTTTAGGCAGTGTATATAAAGATAACTAAAAGATGATTCCCACCCAAAGAGCTTCAGTTTTAAGAAAAGGAAAAGTTGGATACAGACAGATGGGGGACCAATCTCCTTTAAACAGCAATAGGAAAAATCTTGCCCATGTTTGAAGGGTCAGCTTCACAGCAGATTTAATTGCAGCAATCAACGCTCAAGCCACAGCTCTCACATTAGCTTTGTATGACTAATGATAGCACCTGCTACAACTCAGTAGCCCCTCAATTGCTGTATTCAGTTCAACTCTCTGCTCCCTTGTGGGTAGTGCTAAGATTTCTGGTGGCCTTTCCAAGGTGCTTAACATTGCAACTGGCAAATGGCTCCACAAATCCCTTGTAATGAGCTGTGGAAATACATTTCTGTCCACTAGGAATACAAAAGCCACTGAAAATCTTCTGTATAGATACACTCCAGGCTCACATCCCCAGCTATTGTTTCAAATGGATAATAAGACAGTATCATACTTGTACATATGCTACAATCCTCAGCCCTTCAGGAGACATGCTCAAGGCATTTAATGCTTCCTCTCAAGTCCAGAGCAGCCTTTTTTTTTTGATCATCCTTTGAGATCACAGAATAGCAGTATGAGTTTAAGTTAGTTCCCCACAGTGAAGGGTCTGACTAATATGGCTCCTAGCAGAGATCTCCCAGGATCTGCTGCCAGTTCTTGGGCTCAGCTGGCAGCATCTTGGGAAGATGATCTCCTAGGCACAACATTTTCAATACAAGTATTATAGGAGCGCAGCTGAAATGAATTTAAGTTGAATATGCCATGTAAAAACAGGTTGTTTGTATAGATGACTTTTACTGTAGCAATTGGCATGGATAGATGCTGAGAAAATACAATCCGTTAAAACTGTGGGAAGGCCTAAGATGACTAGCAGGACTCACAAGAGCTAGATCTTCCTCCACATCACTCTGTGGATGTAGTACCTGTGCTTCACCTCTAGACTGATAGTTCAGCCAGCTGAGGTACAAAGCAAGCTAAGATACCAAGCTCAAATAATAAGCTTGTGTGTAAGGAATAGGCTTCGCTGAAGTAAATGCTCAAAGAAGAACACAAGGGGAGGAATTCAGCTGCCTGCATACAGGTGTCTGGTGCCACCTCAGATGTTCTAGAGTATCTTGGTATCCTCACAGAAGCAGTGAATATCAGACAGATACTATAGGAGACTACTTATAGGAGATTTGAGCACTTCTGGAGCAGCAATGGAAGACCAAACAGAATGATGCTGGACATTTAAAACAGCACTGGATATTTGTGTTTAGAAATCTGAATTCCACCCGAGATAAGTTTGTGGAAGGGAATCAGAGGAAAGACAATATGATGCACTATAGCATGAGCAAGCTTTGCCGTGAAAATTGGTCCAATTGGCCAAGGTTTCTCACATGAAGTATTACATTAGAGAAAAATCAACCTAAATATTACAGGGTGCATCAGCCAAGCCATAGTGTACTCACTTGCAGTTTCTACAGTAGTAACAGCAACATATAAATGAAACCCTTCCAGAGTGGAAATGCTCTTTTTTAATTTCTCTTCCAGAAGTGGTGTACTTAAAGTGACTCTTCCTTTTCCATTTTGGATCTAAAACAAAGGTGGAAAAAAAGTGACTGCCTTTTCTGCTTTCTTGCCATTACAGTTAAAAAAAAATTGCTGCTCATAGGATGACTACGGAATTACAGTGATCCATATTTTGACAGTTTTTGACAACATTCAGCCCTCCTTGGATAAATCAGCATAGTTCCATTGGACTTCAGTACTTACTGATAGCTGTTGTTCCAGGCCTGGAAGAAAGACTTTTTTCTCAGTTTCATCCACTATGCCAAATCGCACATATGCAGCACCTTCAATCCCTTTTCCATAAGAGTGTCTTTGCAAGGAAGAAAAGTGAGGATATGATCATCACGTTAATAAAGAGCAAACATAAATTAGACTATTCATTTTATGATGAACATAAAATATGGATATTGATGGGCATTGTGTCTTTTTAACTAATGACTTGGGAATGAAAAACAGTCCTGATCACTAATAAAACAAACATGAAGACTTTTGCAGTTGCATGTACAAGACAGTGATTCCAAATACAGATGAACACACGGAGTAAATCACTTTGTCAGAATCATGCATGGAAACATCCACTGACAAAAATTGCACCAGGTAATTCAAACATAATTTTTCATAGATCAATGAAAACTTTAGATGCACAGATGTGTGAGGTCTCATGCAACTCATACCCTTCACAGGAAACAGGAGAGGCACCTGTTCTATTTAATTTGGACATCCAGCTAATTCCTTTTTATTAGATACCTCATGCAGAGCACTTAAAATAGGGGACCGAAGAATCACATGGGGGACCTATATCTGACGCAGCTGGTACCCTGCAGAGACAGATCCTGTCTGCTGAAGTTTTAACATCTGCATTAAGCAGAGTGGATCCCCACATGTCTCTCTCGTGCCTTTAGGCAATGCAGCACAGAGGTCTCTTCTAAGCCTCAATGCCATGTGCCATATATGTATCCAGCCAGCAGATTGCTCTGCTCTCTATATGGGTCATGGAGAAGGAGAATAGGACATGATACCGCATCTGGCAGGCTCGTTTCTCAAAGAAACCCTGGCAGTGGCATCCTCCTGCAGCAGAGCAGCTAGCACCATATGAAACCTGCCTCCACCCATGTCACAGCCCTAGCTGTAATTCTTGCTCATGGAAATCCTGCTTCATCTCAGTTTTATAACGAATTTTTTTTTTTTAGACAAAGCCTCTTCCAAACTGACTTGATCAGTTTGTACTGATGTATACCTATGAAATTGAAACTTTTTAAAGAACTGAGAGACAATTCTTTTGAAAGCTGTTTAAAATGGCAAAATTAACAAATAAGGGAGCAACAATCTGTTGATTGTTCAAATTGTTTGATCGATCAAATAATTGTTAATTACTTGTATGGAAGTTCATAAAAGTAAGTTCAGTTGTCAGGAATTTCATATGTTGATTTTTATGAAAATCAGATAGGCCTGTTTAACACCTCTGGGACCTTCTCCAACACGCAAGGTTTTTGTTTGAAAAAAGAGAAAAAAAATTGAAAACTGAATAACAGTATTCTGTTATTCAGAGCAGTTTTCCCTCTTAAATAATAATGATATTAATGAGGAGTGAAGGATATGTGAAGGAACTGCACAGTCCATAAACTGGAAATTGAGTGCTATAATAACATAAAGAGAAAACTTTGCAAAGGATTAAATTATTAAAGATGGTTATCTAAAATCACTGATGATATCAAGAAACCATGGTTAAAGCTAATAATTATGTAATAGAACCAAATAAAGAGATGAAGGTAAACAAGAGGAGATTAGAAGAGTTGAGTTTGTTCAATTTAGCAAAAGGAGGCCCATGCAGGGATATAAGTTGCACTGGGGAGAGGAGAAATCAGCATCCTCCAGGCAAAGAGCTCATGGACAGCTGCCAGAAGACCAAAAGCATATGAACTGGCCAAGGATGAATTTAAACCAGAAATAAAACCGAGTGGAGCTGTGAGGGGTGGAAGGGCCTTCCTTCCACTTGGATACAGTACCAGTACCAGGCACGCAGCTGGCACATGGTCCCTCTTAGGGCCAGTATGATCAAATTAAACGAGCCTAGTGCTATCTGTGATGCTGAGACCAGCTGGCAAAAATGGCCCATGCCTGCTCTATTAAACTCTCTTATCTCCACAGAAGGGTGGCCACATGTAAACTGCCTACTTGGAGTGGACCCTGGTCCATGTTTATTCCTGATCTGTTTCCAGGAATCGTTTGGGAGAGTGCGCTGTGGCTCGGGCCAAATGCATGCCAAGCACTAGCCCAGCAGAGATCAGCAGCATTTCCTGGAACTGCTTAATTTACTACCCAGACAGTTCCAATGTATTTTCCAGTATTATGTTTAACTCCTTAAATATGACCATAGCCCATATTGTATCAGAATTATTCCTCAGGTAAGAAAAGCGCATTTTAGTCACATGACAGTCATATAGTCCAATGCTAATATTTAATTCTTATCTAACTAAAGGCTACTGCAAACCAAATTACATGCAAGTTCAGTTACAGTCAGTGCTTGACAAATTCAATAGATTACCAACTTTAAGTTTTAGACCAGTTTTTTTTTATTCTTATCTGAATATTGGATTAGCAGGTTTTATATGAGGATCTTTTTCCCTTCCGTATTGACATTTTCCTCCCTGCCATCCCCACCAGCTATAGAGTCCAATATAAAATAGGCTAGATACAAGCTACTATCCAACAGTGAGCTATAAATAACTTATGTGTATACTAGTCAATAACATGTATGTATGCAAAAGGCAATACCGAAAGGGGCTTTACCTACGAAGCTTAGTGAAATACCCTGATAAAATGATGCAAGTTACTCTGTAGAAGTAATAAGTTGTTAGAATCCAACTTCACTGTTAAAATATTTCCAAGCATTAAATAACATGTATATATATATTTATGTTATTCAGATATAGTACAAAACATAATTGTAAATCATTAAAAAGCAGAATCCTGAAAGTGAGTGGATACTATAAGCTGTACCAGGCTTTGACTATAAATACTGAGTATTTAATAAAAAGTACACAGTTCACTTTCTACTACCTTGAGTATCATTATAATACAGAAAAATTGCCCACTATCTGTTTAACACTAACTACAATATTAACAATATTAACTACAATAACTCTATATGACCAAGTTTCTGTTTTTCTGTTAAAGACTCGTAAGCAACCTGGTGAAGCAACCTCAAAAAGCCATGAAGTGTTGATTTACTTCTTAGGAGTTGCTCAGAGTAAGGGTCTGGCATTACTTACTGATACTGTGCATTCAGCTGACTGCTGACATATCAAAATTGCCTTGGAATAAATTTGAGATTTTGTCTAGATAGGGAGAATTAACCAGAATAACTATTTCAGAGCTATTTAGATAATGCAGAGTATCTGATTTCAGGACACGTATCTCTTCCATAGCAGTGATGTGATATGTTTGGCAATATCCTAAAAAACAACCCAATTTGATAATATTTGCTAACATTATTTTATGATCTTTAAAGACATAAAGAATGAAGAATCCACAGAAACAAAGAAAACAGAAAGGTGAGCAAAAGGGCGGTCAGTCTCCTCATTCCTTTGAAACTGAAAAGATTTCTCCCAAGTATGAGAGAAGGCCAGCTGCTTGTGCTCCTTTCACACAATTTATTCCTCTTCCAAAAAACACAGATGACAGACCAGTATCAAGTTCTACTTCAATCACCAGAGAGGGAGCAATGCATTAATTCTTATTTCTAACTACTCAGAAACTTCAGAGAATGTAAACTTCTGTTTCGGTGCAGGATTAAGTCTGCTGTTGATTATTTCTAGTATGTTGTTTCTCATGAAGGAACTTTGCATACCTTTTCATCAGAATGAGACCATTTTCATATCACTAAACTTTTTGCACTAAATAACTAAATCAACTTTAAATCAGATGTAAAACATCTGAATTAATGCAACACTGAAGCATTTGGCTTAAAGGACTTGCATGTGAATCCTGGACTTGCAAATCTCATAGAAATAAATCCTACCAAAATCATTAACTCCAGTTGCATGAATAGTTACTTCAATGAATATGAAATACATCACTGTGTCTCCAGAGAACAATTTAATTTCTCTCTCCATCTTTCCAATACAGAAGGTGGCCAAGATATTTCTAGTTCTTTCCGATTCCAGCCAAGTGGTAAATAAAGCAAGACGATCCTCCTAACACGCAGTTATATAGTATTTCCACTCTTAAGAGCCTTGAAAATTCCACAGCCAAGGAGGCCCGATATGTGTATGAGCCATTATCAGACCGCACAGTAAAATTAGATTTAGGTCTGTCCGTGTGGATTCAGAAATACTAGAGCTACACAACATAAAATACTGATTCAATACAGATTCAATCTGATTCTTCAGAGGTATTCAGAATATTTTGATGGGTTAAATTTTCACCGAATGGCTTTCAAAGTGATCAGCTATTGTATGTTGATGCCATTCTAATTTGATATGGGATGAGGCACGGTTTATTCTGCACAGAGCCCTGCCAAGTGGCTTGGCCAGTCTGGGAGCTGTGCAATCATGTCTGATCCAGGTCAGTGCTGCACTACTCTGCAGTAAGGCATGTATCGCAGCAAGGGTCACAGAAACTCTGTGAGATTAACTGTATTTTTTCAAATAGAAGTATTTCTGCAAAAAATCATTATTCTCAAATAAGAACTAGCCTGTTACAGCCAAACTTCACCAGGCTTTGAAGAAATTTCATGTCCAAACTTGAACCACCTCTACCTGAATTACATCAAACAACAACATCTGAAGCTTTAGAATGTTTCTAAATGTTTAAAGAAAAATGGATAAAGAAAAAAAAACTTCTCAGTTTGTCTGGAATCTTTCCTAGCAATACAGAGGAGAATTCTAAATCACCACCTTTTTATTAATAACCTAAAATATTCGGAAAATCTAGTTTTGTTTTGATCACCGCCACCTGGATCCATATAACATTTTACACTGCTGTCCCAAGTTAGTGGCAAAGTAGGAATAGATAGTATAAGAGTTTAAAGTAAGATTCAAGCAAAACCAGAACCTGGTTAACTGTTAACGACCAAGAGATGAAGAAGCATCAGGGTTCATTACATGCTTTTCCATGTGCCTCCTAAAGTGGCCTTGCTGAGTGTACTTACTTTGCATCAATATCAAAGATGAAGCTTTGGCTCCAGATGTGGTAGTATGGCTGGAGTGGGATGAGTTTGACTTCAAAAGATGGAAGCTCTGCAGAAAAAAAAGAACACAAAGGTTTGTGGTGTGTGAGCTTGAAACAAACCTTAAACTCCTACCATGAGGTGACACCCATTCAGAGGTCACAGCTACATTACTATTTTGGTTTGGATTAGCAGTGCACATCAGAGACAAATATCCTGATCATCATCCCTTATTGTGCTTTGCTTTGCACAGTGTGGAGCAGCCTTGGAGCACACAAACTGGATTTCTTTCCAAAGAAAATGTGCATTCAGTGCACTGAAACAGAACCAGTCTGAAATACCCCCCACCCCCCCAAATGTGTTTAGTGTGGACATGGAGTCCTCAGCATCAGCTGTGTCACTCTGCAGATGTGCTCCTATAAAGCTGCACTACTTGCTACTGTAGATGTAGCCAGAGAATTATTTGCTCTTGAGCATAGACATTTGCAGTAGTCTCTACTGGTCTCAAACCATTACATCCACTAGCTAAAGCAAAAACTTGGTTTTATAAAAGTGAGATTTTCTTATAATTCTTTGGTTTTATTTTGCCTTAAAGGAAAAAAACACACTAAATTTTAAAATAAAGCATAATTTCAGCACAAATAAATCATTTATTTCCAAATTTTTGAATTTCTGCACTTTTACTGTTTACACAATGCCCTTTCTTTTCCTTACAAAAAGCTTCACTAAATATGGAAACAGCTTCAACCAACTTCCAAACTCCAGTCTAGTGAAGAAACCAGTTATTACTTTTTCTTCTTTTCTTCTAGCCTTTATTGAAAACCTCAGTTTTCACAGATATTCTGCATTTTTTCTGCAGTAGGAGAACCCTACCAAAAAAGGATGTTTTGTGAAAAATATTGAAGTTACTAAATTTATACAGAAATAAATTTTGCGTCAAATTTAAGCTGTCAAAGCACTCAATCAGAGTTAGCAATGATGAATTGAAACTCCATGAATCACATCTATAGTACCTAAACAGAACCACTTATAATCACTGCAGTAAATTTGCTAACAAGTAGAGATGACTTTATAACTTCACATTCCAAATTCAATATTCTCTTACCGTAATTTTTAACTTCAAATTCAGCTGAAACATTTGACATTTCATATCCTTGAAACCAGGCCTTGATTTTCCAGGTTCCAGGTCTAAAGTTCAGATTCAGAAAAAACCAGTTAATTAAGATTTCTCAGATATTGTATTGTGCTAATATATTTAAATGATCTCTAAATATGAAAAATAAGCCCCAAATAAATTGAATACTAGTATTTTCCTTGCTTTGAGCATATACAAAACTGATTTATTAACAAATTTCTCTTTGCTTGGAGGAGCAAGCAATGTATTAACAAATGTATTGGATACCATTCAACAAGAATTTATGAGAAACAGTAAGATAACATCTTGAAACTGCATTTAACATGCTCTGCCTCTGAAAAGCCTACAGAAATAGAGAGCTCATCATATATTTGCTATAACTTATCTTCACTATGAGCTCAGTTTCATTCTAGCTTGCAACTGAACATTGGATATTAAGTACAGGCGTAATTCCCTTTGAAATCAATGGCATTTAATTACATTTTAAAAGTTAAACCCTTATAGAAGGGCTCTCCTGAGTGGGGTTTGTATGTACCCCTTGAATGTAGTCTTATGATCAAGGCAGATATTGCTCACTTGTTCCTCATCAGTATAGCTGTTACTAACTGCACAATATTAAAGCCTGGGCTCATCCTCTCCAAGGCAAGGTGCTTAAGACAGAAGCATGTTAACCACAGGCTAAATCTCTGCTCCACAGGGGAGAGAGACAACTTCAAGATGTAATTCAGGGAATTCAGCCACTGAAGATCTTAAGTACTTTAGATAACAGCTAAGGGGAATGAATCCAGACTGCTTGAACCTGCAAATAGGAGGTGGGATTAGTCCTTCTTTCATGAGACATTATAAAGTGAGGTCTTCCATCTCAGTAAGTCACCCTGGGCTCCTTTACAGTCAACGAGGAGAAACAGCTAGTCCTGAGGCATGGTACATCTGGTCCTAACACAGGCATCTAAAGCAGACCAGCTGAACCACAGCCTGAATCTGTGGCTTTCGTTTCAGTTTTGGGGAAGGGAGTGCAGGGTGCCCAGCTTGGACGCAGACTGTGGTGCGGGAGCAACCTCTGGAGCTGGCTGCAGCACAGCCACCGGCTCTAATTGCGTGCCGTGGCTGCTCTCGACAGGAATCAGAGCAAAATTATCTGCTTTAGTGTACATAGTATTGCTCTGCTGCTCTAAAAAAATGAAAAAGAAAACAATACATATAAAATAAATGAAATAAGTCACTTCTCTGCCCCTAAAGTTGTCCTAGAACCCATTTTAGCCCAAAGAAAATTTTGCTGCAAGAGGCGTTTTGACATGTGACTTTTTTGATGAACAAGGCATAGTAACATACTCAGCAATGTCAGGTATTTCAAAATGTTCACTGAGCACTGTTTTCACTTTCCGGTCTGACGTTTTAACCACCACTCCTCTTGAGTTCTGTTGAGGAAGAGAAGAAGCAAATACAAATTTATGCACCAGATGCCAAACGTTCATGTCCAAAAGCTCAAGCTCATACCCTAGTCCTAAGGAAACGAGAGAGTGGTCTATTTATTTTCTTACCTGATTATTCACAGTTTACCCCTCCCTCCATACTCATGATATTGGCCAAAACCACTAGAAATATTTCACAATATGTAAATACCACTCCTTATTTAAAAAGGAAGAACCACCATCCACTAAACCATTCCAGCACTTCTTCCATGCCCCGTGGAGGGAAAGTGGAGGTGAAGCTGCCTTGTAACATGGAGCTGCTTCATGGAGTACTTTTCACAGCTGTAGGATCAGGGGGCAGGGGGAGAGCGAGAGCGAGATGGAGAGGAGTCACAGCTATAGTCTTACTTTTGGATCTTTAGTGGAACTTCTTCATAGTGAATGTGGTAAAGAAGCATTTGATAAAACTACTTTTTGCATACTCACTAGCACAGCAACTTGAATTGGCTCATTTGTCGGCCTCATAGCATTATCCAGAATGAAGATCCTGTATTTTACTGTTTAACAGAAGAATAAAATGTATTTTTTTCATTTATATCCTCTCTATTGTCTTTCTAGATAGTAACTATTACATGCTCTTAACTGAGTTACTGAATTTTGGAAAGAACGCTTTCTTTTTAAAAAAAGAAATTTGAGAAATTTCAGGGAGAGAATTTGCATTCTTCCATAGGCTTTGAATGTTACATGAGTGACCAAATACATTAGTCTTTTTGAAGCAACTTCTGAAAAATACATGGGAAACTTCACCTCACTGTTGTATTCCTTCTGTGATCAAGGATTGCAGCCAACCTCAATAGCTTTTTTCACTTATAGAGGTCAATTTTTTTAGGTTTTGACCTCCTTGTGTTTTTAATTAAATAGTTGTTAAATGCAGCAAAACATTTGTGGCCATAAAGTGCAAAGGATGCTTATGGCAGGAACTATAAACCAAAGGAATAGTTGTTTGGGGGGGGGGGGGGGGGCAGTCTCCCACTTAATTTTTTTTGCTTTCCTGAGGAAAGTCTTTAATATGTTTTTTGAGGAAAAAGTAGCAGATTTAGTTTGGCTCTCGTTAGAAAGAAAGGGAGAAAGACTCCTCGACTCCTGTGGTGTTTGGTGAGGGTGCAGAAGCTCTGGCTGCAAAACATGGGTTTAAAATCTAATATCTGGCTGATGTGCACACAGATAGCTGGGGTTAGAAGAGAATGGCCTTGATTAGAAAGGTTCAAGCTATTATTCCTTTCTTTAATTAAGCCCTTGTAACATCTATTTTCAGCATCTGAAACTCAGCGTTTGTGTGTTAACCTTTGGAATTCGGTGTGTATATAGGTTTATCTGTCTGAATAAATATGTAGCCTTTCTTGGAAGACAAGAGGATGCGAATATTTTGAACAGTCTCCTTGAAAAGCTCCCTGCTTTCGGTGACAAGCAGAACATATGGCAGCTTTTTCTTCTTGGACAAATCCTCATGCACAGTTCCCGGGTTGACCTGAAGACAATAAAAGGAAAAACCCTGTGGAATCAGATATATAACTGCTTTCCTTGGAGCTACACCATCTGGGGGGCAAAGAAACAGGTAAAGTACTTAAATCTTTTATTAGCACTGTTCTACAGAAGATAATCAATTATATCTTTCTTATTGGGTGAATATTTCTTTATGAGCAGAAATATTATCTCCTTCCCCATTTTATGACATGGAACTATGGAAAAGGACACATTTTCCTTTCCAATGGCAAAAACTCAAGCCTAGTGACTTTTTATTCATTCTACATGTATGTTAAATTCCAGTTACCATGTCATTTGGTAGCTGTAGCTGCATCCCATAATCCTTCATTTGCTAAAATCTTGGTCGTGAGATTAGATCCTTACCTCCTGCAGGTATGATGTTTCTAAACATCCTGTGCAAAAGGAACCTGATTCCAACCTTCAGCTCTCACTTTGGGAGTAATCAGGACTAAACAGGGACTTGCTGTGTGCTGTTTTTCAGTCAAATAGCCCAAATCATACTAAATCATACTAAATGCTCCAGGATTTCAAAGAATCAGGTCAAAAAAAAAAAAAAAAAAAAAAAAAAGAAACATGCAAAGTGGGATGTAAAGTAGAGTCAATCAACTTACAAGCTTACAGAAATTTCACAGGCTGTGGGCTGAGCACATTTTTCAAGGTTTCCTCTATTTTGTAAAATAGCCAGCATGCCAAGGATATGAATGCAGTCTTAACTTAAGTGAAGCAGATCACCAATTAAAAAAGTCAGAGAAATGATTAAGCCAAGGAATCAGTTCCAGGGATTAAACTGCTACTCTCCCAGGAAAAATTAAATGTATATGTGTGTGTGTATATATATGTATGTATATATGTGTGTGTGTATGTATGTTTTTATGTTTTTTTATATATATATTTTATTTATATACATATGTATTATATATTATATATAATTATATATTATATATTTATTTATATATTTATATATTTATATATTTATATATTTATATATATGTTTATAAATATATTTATATATTTTTATATGTATATTTTTATATATATAAAAACGGACAAAAGCAAATAAATTATAGACTCTTCAGTGATGAAAAGATCTCTCATCACTATATGACAGAACCTTGGGCTTGCTTGCTGGGCCTGAAAGAGCACTCATTGTCACTGCTGAAATCATATTGTGCATCATTTTATTAGCTGATTTGGTGAACAGAGCGCTGCTGCCACAGAACACATTGGTGTTTTGTTGTCTTTCTCTAATGATCGGTGTTGTCTGTGTTCCAAAATATTCCCAGCACAGATAATATGATTTATATTACCTGCTTAAAATTATGATTTGCATTATTATGATGGTTGACTCACCATTATTTTTTTGATCTCTTGGTAGTTGTTCTCTTGGTTAAGGTTAAAGATGATCCTCTCTGATAGAAGCTCATTTTTTCTCTCATCTTTGAAGTATGCTGTAACTTGGACAGGGCTTTGTGCTCCATGAACTTGAACTGTTACTGTCTCAGCTGTGCCCAAATGCACCACATTTGGGGCAGTAATAAGATATCTAAAACCACATAGAAATACGCTGACAAATATGTTGACAGATTTTCACATAAAAGTCCAGCCAACACAAATTTTAAAGAAAAAAAAAAAAAAAACAAACTTGTCAATTCCACTGTCACAGAACAGCTGAGGTTGGAAGGGACCTCTGGAGATCACCTAGTCCACCTGCCCTGCTAGATACAGGTTGCAAGAAGACAGTGTCTCTCCAATTGATCCTCAGATTCTGAACCATCACATTTAGGTCCTACCAAAGATCAACCTCTATGGAGAAAAAAGAGAAAAAAACTGCAACATGTCCCAGGGACTGCCAATGTCCTCATTTGGCTCAAAGACAATTCTACAAACTTAACTTTCTGGAAACAAAACCAGACCATGCATTAAGAGCAAAACAGTATAAATACATATTTGATGCTATGAAGGCATATATCTTGATGTACTGATACTTACATTATGCCACCTTCAAAATGACTTTAGTAAATCTGGAAGTATCGATTTAATATAAGACCATATGTATGGGATTTCAAGTAGCTGGTCTTCCTTCAGATGCCATTGACCCTGAAACCCTAGTAATGAGGGACCATGGAATGAGAGACCATACCAAAGGGCCAATAAACTGAGTGTGATCCTTTCACTCCTGTGAACAGCTTAGTTGGAGACTAGGCACTGGTTTGGATTCAGTTTTTCCTCTTCATTACTTTGCTTTATTCTTAACTCTGCTATGGTGATTCTTGGTAATTATTTTCATTTTCTTTAGAAATTATCATTCTTTAGAATGTTATCATTTCTTTAGATTATCATTCTTGCCCTCTTTTACCAAGTCTTTTTTTACCCACAAAAATCAGAGTACTATGTGGAAAGCTATGTATTAATGGTACTAATGGCACATACAGAAAGGTACGGTTCTGACCTCATTACAGTAATAGTTGGAAAATGACCATTTTATAAAAGATTTCTAAAAGGAAAAGATTGTGCTATTTTCAGAATGTGTTGGCTGAGCTTTCTCTGTTTCTGTTTCTCTCTTTTCTATTTTTCTATTCACATTTCTTCTTTTTTAAGTTTATAAAATAAAAGGTGTGGTATAGCAAGAAGGGAACAAAACTGAAATTATTTCTTTCAGATGAAACTCAAAATTTTTTCCTTTTTTTATTGTAAAAATCGTGGGGCACTGTATGAACAAAATAAAAATGATTTCTTTCCTTCCATACTATTCGTGAAATGCCTTACACATGGTCAGGGTCTTCACACAATCTTATGGATCTTAATAAAGAAAAGCGTAGAATAATAAATATTAAATAGTTTTATGATTTCTACATTTACATTTGTGGAATTACTTCCTAATATTTCTAGTTTACAATGAATGATGAAACTTTTCTTTCAGTTATAACTATACTCATGCAGTTTTTGATCCCAATCTTTATCATTTTCATTTGTCTAATTTTCTTTTCTAATCCATTAGTCAGGCAGGTTTAGCATCTATATCCGTTCAAGTACTGGAATGCTGAGAGGAAAATTTTTACTTTTTGCTGTGTTGTAGATTTTTCAACTCGGTGGAAGGAATTTTATTCTAAAAGTGCCACTGTATCACCCACTTAGAGTCTGTTGGTGACAGTGAAAGATAAGTTACACACCAGACTTGTCTTCACACAGAGGAAAGAGAGCCTAATCCAGGCTCACTGCAGTAGCCTACAGGTGACTGGGGAGTGTCCATAACGTCCTGGTTTTGCTGCAGTTTAGCTAGTTGTTTAAAAGCTTATCTGTGCAACTCACTCAGGGTCATGAGCCTGCTGTGCACAAGCCAGCTCTGGCCTTGAAGCATCATGACCATATTTTCCCAACAAAATATTCAGTTTCATATATCTGGTTTGTTCAGCATCTCATGTTTGCCATATCCAATAACTTCAGAATAAAGCTAGCTCGGTCCCTGGTTTCACTAAGATTTTCTCACAGAAAATAAAGCCTGTACTTCACTGAAGATGAAGTGTCCATCCAGGTACATCATTAGCGACAGGGACCCCAGTGTAAAATCCCTATGGGGCCAAAGCGCTGTGGCCTTCATGCTGATGTGGACACTGGAGGTCAACACCAGAGCAGGGAGGGGTCCACATCTGGCTGAAATCTTACACAACAGGACTTAAGAGGATACGTATATCTACAGCTGCAGGCAGAGATGCACAAGGCAAGGTGAGGGAGGCAGCGGCAGAGGCTGACAGCGTGAAGCAAGCGCACAGTGTACGGAGGAACCAGAGGCAAGGAGTATTTGGGGGCTGAAGTGGAAGTGGGGAGGATTTGCCCCATCTGCCAAAATATTTCATCAAGGCTTTCTTATGATACACCACGTACTTGCAGGGACATTGCAAGAGTCTTTCCTGTCCCTCTGCCCTGCATATAAAGGTTGATTTGAAAGGCTTTAGACATGCTCTGCGGGTCCTGTTTTCTCAAGGAGTTATAATGCCTATTTTTCCAAAAGAGGAACTGTCCGACTAGAAGAAGCAACATATGTAAATCTTCATTTAAAACAGAGAAGAGGCACAGAATAATCCTGAAACTCCTCCAAATAGAAAAACCTTGCTTTTTGTAATGTATTCAATCAATTACAGAAAGGAGAGTGATTCTTTTCCAAGATTTGTTGATCCTCTAGGAAATGTCAGAAAGCTGAAGATGAATGAGCAAAAATAACAGCATGTACATCATGCTTTAATAGAACATTTCTGATTATATCTTACTGAGTGGAGATCTTTCCCCTTGGAAAATAAGGGCACTTTTAATCATTTTCGTTTTGCAGAGGCTTTTTACTTCTTTAAGATTTTACAAATTTTCAGAGTTTCAGGAAACAGACATTGCTGATTCTCTGCCAAGACCACAAACTTTTCCTACTTTCTGTTTCAATGGATTTTTCTAGGAGTGAAGAATTAATTAAAAAAATGTACTTACGATGGTGCTTGCTGTGTATTGGTTAACAGTGAACAAAAGCTCATCAAAAATACCAGCCTTTCCATTGGAAACCTCTACAACATTCGTGCTGCAAAACAGAAATATCAAAAAGCCACTGTCAATCCACCTTTGAGATACAGGTTGTAAGAAGTGGGCTGATGGCATATGGTAGCAAAGAGCATTACCTATCTGGGTTATTTATTAATAACTTGCAAAACCATGCAACCAATAATGACTGACATGCTAGTGATATGTAAGTGCAGATTAATGGCCTGGAGGAGAGACATTCAGGACTAAGCCAGAATTCTGCATTTGATTATTCTTTCATTCTCTTTCAAGCTTTAGTACTTTCATATGTTAGTAATTAAAAATCATGTGCAGAGAGAAGTTTTCGGAGTACTGCAAAGGCAATCCGAAAATCACACATGACACCACGGCTAAAGCAGTGCCTCTAAAGCAATTCATAATGGGGAAAAATGTAAAAAACAGGTCCCTGCTCTAATAAAAAACAGGTCCCTGCTCTGTGACATTACTTAGCTCCAGGCATATCTGTAGTCCAACAAGAGTGATAGTAAACCTTCTGGTTTAGGTAGCACAAAAGGAGTTACAGTAGAAACCTGCCTGTGTGATTCACTCCCAATCTGCAGTGCTACAAGGGAGTTCATCTGCTTTAACTTAAGTGTGTATGAAATGGATGTCCACGGCTGAGCTGGTCAATCCGTGTTTCCTTTATGGCCAAGACAGAGGGCTTTCCCAGAGGGTAACTTGTCTCATCTTAATATAAGCGTATAAGATGACTCAACATCAGAAGCCATTCCTGGCTGCACCAAAAGGCACACAACATCATAAAAGGCAGGATATTCAAAAATAAGAAAAATATTTATGTCTGAAGAAGAACTGTTTGTACAGGAACCAGTTTTTATCAAAGGCAAAATGAAAGAACAAACTGAAACTCTAATCAGGTCTCATTTTTGCAAGCCTTTAGTGGATTTCCCTCCCAAACATAATTTTGTTGACTCATGAAAATGGAAAAATGCCCATCTGATCTACAGGCAGCTGAAATCCCAGAAGTGATCACAAGGCTGTCCGCCAGTTCTATCGATAAAACGCCTGTTGGCATATCACATTTAAGCCTGTGTCCTTAATTTTTAGTGAGAGATGCCTTAAAATGAACAAGATAGACAATCGGCAAGCCATTGTTTGTAAGGTGAACTCAAAGGCACAGCGAGGGCCCTGGCTGCAGCCCAGGAAAAGCACAGATGGACGATGATGGCTTTCTGTGCATTGGTGGTCATGGGAAGTGACCAGCACATTAGCAACAAGAGTATTTCTGGCTTTAAACCAAGCACAGGTTGTTTATTTCTGTCCTCTGTAGGCATGGGTTTCCTCCAGGAGCCTAAAATTTGACCAGTGTAAGCACTGACTTCAGAACAACTCCAGCTGGACAAATCAGGCCAAAAGCTTCTTATGGCTTCAAATGGTAAAATTATTGCATTTTAGACTAATGCTTTAAACTTTGATTCTTGAGTCAAGTTAAGAGGTCACAGCAAGAAGCATACTGATGGAGATGCAAGCATATTATTGAGGGTCAGGAATTATGCCACAGTGCAGAAGGGCAGGAATTACCCTGCATATCAAAAATAAAATGTGTAAAATATCTTACAAAAAATTAAATATATCTTGTGTTTATAATTTGATTTTTTAAAATGATGTGAATTAAGTAAGTTAATTTCTTGGTCTTACCAAGTTATATAAGTACCAAGCCAAAGCAGAAGAGGAAGAAAGATGAGCAACTTCAAATACCCAGCGCAATCATGAACCCGCTTAAATGCCAGCAATGACAGTGTGAAAATGACAATGGAGAAGTGTCACTACGGCATTCACTCTTGTGCCTGGCTTCCAAAACCAGCCTAAGGTAATGCCAGGTACAAAAAGGCACCTGGCTGCACCTGTCAGAGGCAGCTGGATGGAAGTAATTATGTTTATGCTGTGGATAGGGGACTGCAGAGAGCCTGATGATGAAAATCCAGGTTCAGGCAGCTCCTTATGTACTCCAGGCCTAAAAGCAACAGCTCTTCCTCCCTGTTGTTCCTGGGAGGCAGATACTAGAAGCATGCGAGTGGCAGTACTATTAGTCTGTGCTGTTTGCTACTATTTCCAAGCTTAGGCTTAACACAAATAGTAAATAGAGCTTTTGATTCAGTAAGGTCTTCATGTGGCCAAGCCCCTGTAGACTTCCCTCACAGTCAACCTTAAGAAAAAATTATGTAGAAAGCTTTTCCTCTAAAATCTCCTATCCCTTTAAAAATGTTTAAAGAGAGTACAACTTATGGGATTGTTGCATCAGAAAAACCCATATGGGACACAAGCGGGTCTTTAATTTAGGGGTTCCTGAAAGAAAAAAAAAACATAGGAAAATGAGAGAAAACTGTCAAATAAAAAGCAATTTAAGGGAAACAGGAAGCGTTTTTAATCTCTGGAATCGAATATGACTCATGCACAAGACATACAATTTTCCTTGTCACAAATAAAAAGAGATTTAAATTAAGTTTTGGTCAGCTCAGAAGAAGCTTCAAGCAGTGAGAAATGGCAGCCAGAAGCTATGTTTTCCACTTTGCTAAAGCTGAACTCCTAAATCTGTGCTTTAGGCATATAGCTAGAAAGAGAATATTCACCAGTGTTGATTCTTTCAGCTCCCACTGGTTCAAATTGACTGACAAGGGCAGTTTTATATGCAGGCATACAAGCTTTGGGTCAAGCCTCCTGCCGTGTTAAATGCCATCTGCATCAGGGTGACATGATGGTGAACAAGAGGACGGCCTGAACTTTCATCCTTGAAAATCTACCCAAAGCCAATGGCATGTTGAACCACTTTTAGTTTGAAATGTGGAAAAAACAATGAGTAAAAAAACCTCAGCTTTGCTAAGCACAGAATAAAAGTGTAACGGTCTGTAAATCTCCTCCTCCTCCTCGGGAAAGGAACCACTGCCAGCCCCTTATGAATATTTCCCCTGAGCCAAAGCAGTGCTGCAAAGAGTTGGCAGAAGCTCTCCTTCAGATCTACTCCTGAAGAACATGACATATATTAAACTGTGAATAAACAAGGTTACACAGATGTACATCCCTCTCAGGCATCACTGAAAGCAGGAGCTTTTGTGGGGGTTAAGGATGATTCTCTAACTCACTCAGCTGTCTGCTCTAAGTGAACTCACTTGTTGGCCCTGTGATAATCAAATTAGATATACAGTTCTGCTATGTTAGAACTGTTATCAGTTATCCCAAGCTTGCTGACCATGCTTTCGAGAAGCCTCTGCTTGATCCTTGCTAGCAGGGAGAGGCAATGCTATGTTAGTGCTATACTGGTGAAGTATGGGGGCCCAGGGTGGGAAAGCTGACGTTTGGTAGTGTAGAAATGATAGCTGAACTAAGAAGATCCAGGTAAGTGCCAATAGGCTTTGAATAGTTCTCAAGATAATTTTAGGAAATGTAGAAATAAACTCTGCATAAGGCTGAAATGCCTCTCACCATTGTTTTGTGACTCTAGAAAGAAGACCAGAAATAAACTCCCGTAAGGAATTGCTCCAGGTTTCCTTCAGTTTCTTCCTTTCTAGCAAAGTGTTGCCTTATTAACACTATGATAGCAACATTTGCTTGGGTCTTGCTCCTGGTATTGAATAAAGGAGAGAATTCAGCTGGGTAAGAGCTGTAAGCAGGCCAGCAAGTGGCACCCAGTCCTTTCCTTATGGCTTTGGTCACCTCAGTAGGCATCAACTGCAGGCTTAATAGAGCTCACCTTACAGTGGAAAAATAAAAAGTTTGTGCCAGATTAAAGAGGAGAAAAAAAAAAAAAGGCAACACATTTAGACAGGGAAAGACAGATTAGGGTGAGCAGTGGTGATAAAGATTTGTTTACTGCCATCAGTGTTAGTGACCCTGAGGAAATGAGTGGAAATCTGAAATTTTGTTTTCTACAGCTCAGGAATCCACTACAGTTTCGCCTGTTGCCTTCACCCTACTTGTTCTGACTTCTACTCTCACTTTAGCCATCAACCAGGAGGCACAAGATGAGGAAAGAGTATCAAAGCATGTGGATCCTAAGGGCCCAAATCAAGGCTGTTTGGGAGGTATTTACAGGACATCAGAAATGGGAACTGCTAAGACCAAAATTATTTTCACAGTCACCTTCCTTCCTCCTCATCCTCTTATATTCCCAGGTTATGCGCTGATGAAACTGATTTAGTTACTCGGCAAAATCACATCATTTTCCTCCAGGCCTGTAGCCTGCAAACCCAAGCAGACTGGTGAGGAAGAGAAGGCATTTCTGCCCCAATCTGGTAAAATTAAGACCTCTTGCAATTGCGTCAACAAGGAGACAATAACAGGGGAAATAATTTAAGAAGAGCAGTAGCTGTGGAGTACGCTAAGGCTCCTGCCACTTTCAGAGACAGCTACAAGAGTCTCACACTGCTGCAGTCCCAGGTCAGGGCAGATGCCATCACTGAACGATCTGGACAAACTCAAAATGTCACTAAAAAAGAACAAGAAACTGATATCGGTGGGTCATTTTCTGCCCCAGGCAAATGAAAAAAAAAAAAAAAGCCAATCGACATCCCCGTGCTCATGGCCCTTTCTTTGAGGAACTCTTTCTGAATTCTGTCAGCGGAAAAGAGGACCCGAGTGCTGGTGGTGTTACGGCATTCTGCAATGTGCTGCCCCAAAGGCAAAGCACAGGAAACTCCACACTGAGGGGGTCACACCAAAACCTCACTCTTGTGCCTGTCTTTGTCAGAGGGGAGGACGTGGTCTTTCTGTTGTCTGGGCTGGCTTGCTGGTCAGGGCACCGAGATCTGTTTATGCGGCAATACAAATGGCTCTTTGGGTTGGAGTCTGTTATGCTCTGCAGCCCGTAAACTCACACGAAGACCTTTTCGTGGATCACTTTTTAAAGCAGATCTTGCAAAAGCTATTTTTTTATTTTTATTTTCATTTGCTTTTGATTAGATTTGCACACTTTTGCTTCCTTGTGAGGTATGAATGCTGAGAGACAGCAGAGTACCAACATGACACATACATATATATTTGTATGTAAGTAATGGCTGCGCATAGCTATGTATTGCATAACTGTTGAATCTAAGGAGATACACTGACTGTTAATAAAGGCATTTTTTTCTCCAAAATATTAACCAACAACTGTAATTAAATAAGGATTCTCTCACTCTCTTTCACAAACACAAAAGTTTATTTACTCCGATAATCTTTAATACCATTAAACTTAAAATTCCTTATGCTCTTATTTGTCCAGCTCTGACTTTGTATAAAACCATCTCAGCATGAGTGGTCTAGCACTGCAGACCCTTTCAGGCTGTTTGTAATTTCCAATATACCACAAAATATTGCATTCTGAAGTCACTTTAAAAATGTAAATAAATAATATAAATGTAAATGTATTTTCACATTTACATTATTTGTGAATAAATTATATTTTTACATTGTAAGTGTAAATAAAATATAATAAAATTCTGTCAGTTGAAAGTCTCCAGCACATTCATGTAAGAACAAAACCAAAAAACTTGCCCTACACTAACTTAAGCGACCGTTCTTTTTCTGAAGTCAAAGTCCTTTCATATTTACTCATCAACTATTTTTTTGTCAAGTACAATATTGATTCTTTAGCTGACCCAGAGTTCAGCACAGTATGTGGAAAGCACAGTCTGGGATTTGTGTACGTGTAAAAGGGAACTAGTGAAGCCTTAACTCAGAGAGACTCGATTTATTTTGAATATATGCTATCTTTCCTTTCAAAGACTTCCTTTGAACTTTGTAGGTTTTCACTGTGTTTTGAACATCAGCAATAGTTTTGGCTCTCCAGGTGAAGTGCTTCTGAAATGCTTTTCCCGCTTCATATGGCCTGCATACTTACACGATTGAACTCTTCTTTCAGTTTCTTCCTGTACTCTTTCACCTCTTCCCGGTAGAAAGGTACAAAGGACAACTTCACAAAGCACATTCTACAAATAAGCACTTCAGTGATAGCCTCTTCGCCAGGATACAGGAAATTGTAACAAATGCAAAATGCAATATTTCACTCCTGGTACTTCAGAAAATTAGATCTTTGAAATCTTTCTTCAACAGCAGACCATGAAGTGTGGGTCTAATTTGAAAAGGCCCTCTTAAAGGCAGGACAACTTTGGCCTAACACTGATGTAGATTAAAACTATTCTTTTTCTCTTTAGCATAATCTAAGCAATAAATTTAAAAGTTAATCTAGGTTCTAGTTGCTTTTCCCCTGAGGAATTGCTATTTTTGCCTATATTTGTTTTGTGTTTTAGCTTTCCTATGTATATCTGCTGCAAAAAAACATATATTCTCTTTAAAAGAGGAAAGCCAATATGTCCAAGAGCTTTTCTGCTCTCACTGAGGAGCCTGGGTTTATGGGTGAAGGCAGTTTATACAAACAATCTCAGTTTTTTTTCTCATGGGTTCCCACCCCATCTTCCCAATGGTGAAGCTCTCAGTTCTGTGGTCTTAACTAGACTGACACCCCCTCCCGCCTCCAGATTAATGGATTTTGGATTTGTGAAAAACATATAAAACCAGCACTGCTTCTGGGAGTTAAATATGTTGCAAAAGTAGTATTTAAGCTGGCCTATAAAAGGCTTTATGCTTTAGCTCAAACTATAATAGCATTGTAATACTCACACAATATTACACCCTATTGTAATGATGCATCCTGGTTTGCCATCAGGTGCTTTTTATAGGATCTCAGAGTTTCCAATGCCTATAAGAAATGTTGGCAAATGTTATGAATGTACTAAACAGAGCCTTGCTGAGAAAAAGAGACATGAGACATGTCATGGCCAGAGAGGGGAGGAAATGTCCAGGCACCCAGGCAACTCCTGGGAAGCAGCTCAATGGGACGGGACAAGTTGACAGGGCACAGGAACAACCATGGCTGTTAACCATAGCGGTTTGGATGCAGCCTCCAAAAATCCTTCCATTCTCATGGAAGAGTCAGTCAAGAAAAAGGCAGATCTAATGATAATAATAAGGAAAATAGAGATACATTTTCTGCTGTTTGGAAAACTCTAATGGTGCTTGCATGAGCCCCAAGCACAAATCATTGGGGCCTTCTCCAGCTGTCCTGACCGTACCCCACACCACACACTCCAGAAGTAAGTGAAAAACTACTGGAGCTGAGGATGAAAACAGCTGGCCTAGATCATCATATCTAGGTACCTGTGGTATTACCATTCCACCCAAACACCCTGAGACAGTCTGCAGTGTTAGTCACAAATTCATCCTTTTTTTTTTCCTGTTCCATTATAAAGTCCAAAGACAACCCAACATTTCCTCACTAACAATGGTAACATAACCACATTACCTGCAGAAATAACATATTCCAAATATTTTGATCTTTCCTTCCTTTTCCAGTCTTCCAAACTTTAATTAAATTAGTTGTCTCTTACTGGGACTTTTTTCTTCTCTTTTTCTAGAGAGGGAAAAATAAGAAAAAGCAAAAAGAGGGAAACCATCCTGAACATATAATATCAGTAGCAAAAACTATGATTTTAGCCAGCCAATAAGTGTTATACATGCAATGCTGTAGATTTGGGAGCACAGCATGAAATCATGTAAATTCAATGTTTTATAAGTGCAGAATTTAGAAGAAGTAATTTATAAATATCATTGACCTTTGTTCGTTGCATTTGCTGACTAACTGTTTAATGGAGATACTCTAATGTTTTAGACAATTTCACAATTATACTCAAAAATGTTTCACAACAAAAAGGGGGAAAAAATCACATAAAATATAAAAGAACTGCTAGTCCTGTGTCTATCTGCCACTGGCAGCTTTTTTTTTTGCTGGTTCTGATCTCTGAATTAAATCTAAAACTTTTGTTTCACTCAGTAACTCACATGCCAGACACAGGGAGACTCTTCACTTCACCCAAGCCAGCAAGCTCTGCTCTGAACCCCATCACACTCGAGTGAGTCGAGATCAACCCTACTGTCAGATCAGAAGCTGTCCTATTTTTTTAATCCCTTGGTCTTAACGTTCAAGAGTGAAATTCAAAAAGAACAAGGAAATGAAGACAGGATATGACCGACAGGAGAGTCTTGTTTGTATTGTAAATGAGAAGCTGCTCAGTCCCAGCACATTTCAGTGTTGCAGCATCTCCCCAGGGTGTAGGAAGAGCATTTGCTTTCTTGTTATAATAGAGTAAAATCTGAACTACTTTTTTAGCACCTCGGTGGGACAGTTGTTCAGGTAATGTACGCTCATTTCTGCTTTTTTTCAGGAATTTAGCCACAGAACTCAGACCCTTTGCAGCGATCAGCTTTTTAGGTAGCTATTTGGAAGAATAACAATAAGTGCCATACCCAGCCCAGACATGGCAGTCAGAGCAGAAATCTTCTCTTTTGCTAATCTAGTTTTGCAGAAAATGACCTTCAGCAAAATGATGTAAAAGATGATAATTCAGCTTCCCTTTCAGTGGTGCTGGTGCAGAGGGGAATACTGATATCCTCAGGAGATGGGCTGGATTTACTCAAAGCCCTAGTAATGATATTTCGGTGACCATGCTCAGATATACCCAGCCAAATTATATGGTTTTATTCATTGTTCCTCCAGAAAAAAAGGTGAAACTATAACAAAATGTGAACACAAATGATGTTTTCATTTATTTAGTCAACACATCTTGGAGGGAAATGGGATCTGGCTGCGCTAATATGTGAGAACATGCATCCTGATTGTTTTTAAGATGCGGGTCACATTTCCAGGCCACTAGTGCTGGATTTTTACTTAACTCCTAAAGGAAGAAGATGAATTTTCAGTAATGTGAAGTAGGTTAAAAATAATTCTGCATTTGTAGCCCCACCAGCAACCCTGCTGGTATCATTGACAGCAACCATGCCTCCAGTGGGTGCAGGAGCTCTCACTGCTGAGAGAAATGGGGCTGAAGCTCTACCTCTGTTCTTCTGCTGTTGGTGCAGTACAGTGGAGTGCTTCAACAGCCAGTGCCATCCACATCTGGGCACCTCTCTTAGCTTTCCTTCTTCTGCATGTGCTGGAGGGTGCCTGTTTGTGTCTGCCTTAGGCTCGGTGGGTTGGAAGACGAGGTGACTGAAGAAAATTGCAGGCTTAAAGGAGCCTCTTCCCATGGCATGTTAAGCCTCAAATAGAGGCCCATTTGTGAGCCCTAACTTACCTCCTGGTCATGCTCTTCCTGGGCTTGGACACCGTCTCATCCCACACCCAGAGCCCACCAGTCCTGCGGCTGAACAGCGAGGCAGGTTCCTCCTCAAGGTTATGGGCAGCATGAGGGTATTGAGCCTGGTTTCTATCAAGCAACTCAGTCTAGGCTATTATTCTCCACCTTATAGTCTTTTTCTTGTTCCTTGCGGCCACCAGAAGATTTCTTAATTTAATTTGGGGCCAGCTCCCATGTCACAGACTTTTACATCTCTGCTGGAGCAATTACAAATAAATAAACAGCCATCAGAGATCATAAAGAAAAACAAAGTAATGCAGAGTAACCCTAAATTTCCAAACACCTCCTCTTCCTTGATGGCTTCAGTAAAGTTTGTTGGCTTTGGTAAGTACAGTGCAGATGTTTAATATTTAAGCGGTAAGCCCAGCTGCAGTTACTGTGGAGAAGAGGACTAATTGGATTTACTTGTAAATTACTCTGTAAATATCTGCCATGGATTTGCTGTATTTGCCCTCCACTGAAATACAGAGAAGCGTTGGCTCACTGTGGCAGCATCAATGCCTCTGACCTGGGTCACATTTGCAATGCTAATATGCTCTAAGACAAAGAATCTGTTAACTAAAATCTGCTAAATCTTACAGTGTGTATCTATCGCTGTCATTAACAGCATCAACAAAGCTTTAGAACGATGCAGTCTGAAAATAATTTTTTTCTCTCTATCATATAGTTAGAAAAGGCTAGACTCAAAGTACAAACGCATGCTCTATGTGATTATTCAGAGCAGCATTTTTCATCTTCAGTGATGGCTTCCACACCTGTGTTTTCTACCTATCTTTCGACTTCCAGGGATCTTCTTTCATCTGTTTGTGAAGAACTACCAAAGACCCCGGTGATGGGACAGAAGGGAAGGTGTGCGAACCTCCAGCACTGGTGTATGTACAGAGTCCTGGTGCCATCCAGCGGGCAGATGTGTAATCCACCAAGTAAGCAGGCTTTCACGAAGAATTGTGAAATTGCCCATTTTACTTCCCAAGACTCCCTTTTACTGCTCATGATAGTTACAAGGACAGAGAGCTAGCTCCAGATTCATACACACAGGTAGCTGTCTGCAGTGCAGGTTCTTCATACATGACTTACGTATCTGAGCTCACATGACAATCAACATAGTCAATATTGTCTTAAAAACCAATCTGTGTTACCCTAAAAGAGAAACTTATTTTGGTCTGCTCAAGGATTGCTTAAACAGTTGCACAGACAAATGACAAAAAAAAAAAAAAAAAAAAAGAAAAGAAAAAAAGAAAAGAAAAAAAAAGAAAAAAAAAGAAAAAAAAAGAATAAAAAAAGAAAGAAAGAAAGCAAAACCTCAAAATGTGGCCCCAAAAAACTATTGGCAATTCAGAATCAAGCACACATTGTCTTCTGAGACACCTCTGGCAGAATTCACTTTAGGATATGGAGAACAGCTCAGCTCTTGGCTTCACATTTTTCCATGACCTTTACTCATCTGTCTCCAGAATAAACTTTCCTAGTTACAAGTCCTGGTTTCTATCCAGCTTTTTAGCCTACTGTCCAGTATCTCATTTTGCAAAAAATACTAGTTTTTAGATAAAGCAATAGTGTTCAAGGTATATTTTGGGGGTAACTTTTTATAAAGCCAATGTGCTCTCAGTTGGCAGAGCAGTTCAGAGCTCGTCAGAAACATCATGTGCTACCCAACTATCTCAGTTTCATGGCATTAGACACTGGAAGGCAAGATGACATGTTTTGTGCTGGCCACTACAGTTTATTGCCAAGAATGAGGCTTCCTTCATGTGTGTCCTTTCTGAAGCGATTATTACAGTAAGAAGCCTGACCCCACTGCATGACTTATGGACTTTCTGATTTACTGCAACACACTCTTCTCTTCCCACTCCCTGTGATTCAAGAGCTTATCTGTGAAAACAGGTGACTTGGAAATGTGGGGCCCCTATTCTCTGTCCTAGCTAAATTCCATTTATGACTAGAATGGAGGGAGGGGAAAGATTACTTTAATTCACCTTAAGCTCCCCATATTTCATGGTAAGCAGAGGGCTTGTTTGACCTTTAATAGAAATTAAAGCACCTTAAGGTACTGTGGTATCAGGACAGTTATTTAGGAATGGTAACACCTTTCTGGCATGTAGGAATAGGCAGAGAAGGTCTTTGATTCCTCTATCATAATGCCTGTCTCTGAAGTTAAAAGAACATAGAGGAAAAATACACCTAAAATGATACTTATCTTACTCTTATTACTTATTCCTCTTTGTGGTCTGCAGATAGCCCTCCTACCAAGGGGGTTTGTAGCAGAAGTAAAGACTGGCTTAACTGTATTTACAGCCCTCTTAAAAAATAAATAACCCTAGCTTCAACCCTGAATCATAAAATGTCCTCTCTAGGGAGTCAGACAGGCAGGATTCCCCTGCACAGAGCAGTATGAGACTGTATTAAAACAAGAAAATATGTGTAAATAGAGAAGGATGCAGCTATGAATGCTACAGATGCAAATAAATTAAAGAATAAGATATTACTACCTTTACTGTAACCCTGGGAGATGTACCCTGATTATCTCCCATCTTCTAGAAAGCAACCCACAAATATGTTTTTTGTGGCTATGTACACCCCCCATCCCTCATTCATGGCTTGGCTCAGCAAATAGTAGTAATCCATATACAGTAACTACGTGCCGGGTTCACTCAAGGAGGCCTTACTGTCTTTGTTGCTTTTGTTAAATCATTAGATAAGCAGGATTTCAATGGACGACTCTTAGCCCCTAACACCTAACACAGAAATATCTCCTGCTTACATTGTTTTCCACTGCAACGTCCTCAGTGAAAAGAAACTAAGACCTTTGAAAACAGCCTTAGCTTCTCAGAAAGAGGCATACTACTCATCATTAACAGTTAGAGAAAGGAAAATGAATCTTTTTTCATATCTAAGCCATCCAGACAGACTTTGCCAAAATCCATGTTTACCTGAAGTTATGGTGGCACCTTGAATGGCAATAGAGGAAATATGGGTAGGAAAATCTATGCAGAGGGATCTGCTCATATCTACAATATTCTCCTTTATTTGGGACAATAGAAGACTAAGATAATGGGATAAACCTGTGGAAGGGTGATGGCATAATAAATGCCCCTTCTGCTTTTTTAGGCAAAAGGAAGCATCAACAATATAAAAACTCAGGTTAAAGTCATGAAAAACAAAGGCAAAACTTTGGGACTGTACCTGTGTTTGGATCTTCCTATCCCATTTTTTTTGTGGTAGTGTGCAAGTGGGGAAGCCCAGGGTACCCTCTTCAGCATCTCTGAAGGAAGATGTATATGTACGGGTGTACGTGTGGAGATAAGGGAGCTGAGGGTGGGTAGGAAAAAAAGCAGGTACAGCTCTTTGTCTAATACATCTATTAAACAGATACTGGATGAAGTACCGCCTTCATCCTCCCCCTTCTCTTGTCAGCAACAGTGGTCGGCGTTGTCCTACTTTCCAGTTTCCTTGGTAACCTTTTAGTGAGCATGTTTATTGTAACAGCCGGAGTGCTGATAGTGTGACTAAAGAAAAGCCTGTGAATAAGAAGTTGATAGTTCACAGGGATTGAAGAAATGTGTAGTGCAAATGTTTGCATGCATATGTGTGTGTGCCTGCATATATGTGTGTGCACACACACACACGCACAAATCTCACAGAGATTTCCGGAGGTTAGAAGAGTTTTCTCAGGACTGTGCAACAGCTGAAAAGAACAGAAGGTGGCATGTTTTCAACATTTTCACTCAGCAAAAAAATACAGTAAAGGAAATACAGTAAAGGAATATAGAAGGAAAGAGCTAAGTCCAGACTATATCCAACTTGATAAATCTCTGCAGTTAACAATCCTTTTAACACTGAAAGCTATTTCCCCCATTTTTGTAATGTAATTTGCTTATGCCCTAAGGGCTGATTTTACTAGACTAGGGTTAAAAGCATGGTCAGCTGTGATGCCTTGCATTTTCAGATCTTTAATGTTTTCTGAAAATTTTGAAATTCCGGTATGTATTTTTTTCTGTTTTTTGGAAAGACAAAATTCACACAGCATGATCAAGGTCTCTATCAGGAAGACAAAAATGGCCCTGATGGTTTCTATTTAAAGTGAATGTATGTGAGAGATGGCACCAGGCAAACTAGAAAATGAATTTACTTTCGCTAGAAAATTAAGAAGCAAAAAAAATCAAAGAAACAAATTGGAGATGATGACAGAATTGTTTGTTTTGAAGTAAATTAAGATCATTCTGGATAGTCAAACTGGCTTTGTGAAATTGTCACCATAAAAGAGTGCCTTTTAACCTGCAGGCATCCTCTTGATCTGTCTACTTTTCTTTAAAGTACACATTTCTCTCTTTTCCTATCCATCTATTTTAACCAGCAGTTTCACCACAGACTATGTGACAGCAGCATGAAAAAGTCCGTTTGCCACAAACATTAATGACTCACCAGTTAGGATGTTCCTTGTGTCTCTCAAGCTCACTTTTTCACAGCCCATTCATTGAGAAGCAGACTAAAAGTTGAATTCAAGTGCGTTAGAGGGCTGGTAAGGGCTGAACCAGACTGAAACAACCTCTCTCTTCCCGGGGTGCCCGGAGCCACCAGAGAGTTAAAACCTGCATTCGTGTGGCACATGGGAATAAAGTTGGACTGTTGTTGCCCCTTTGAGAGATCTTGGACTTGGTCCTACAGCAGACTGGCTCTTCTTTGTTTAGCAGAGCAATTCACTTGTTCCCTGGGCAGCTGGTTAGATTTTAACTTCATACTTTCACTGAACGAAGGAAGCTCTCTTAAAATGCCTGGGCATCTGGGAGAAAGGACCCAGGCGGCTCAGATGCTGGCAGCCCAGCTGGGAGGTACACCCTTGCTGACAGGCTGGGGTGCAAGTTTGAGCGTGCTGCCTTCCCATGTCTGGGGGCATTTTCAGGCCACTGTGTTAATGAGCAACAACCAACGCAGCTCATAGCAGTTGCAGAATGGGAGCCGAGGCAGCAGCAGCCCAGAAGTGTGCAAGGAGAAGCTGCTGCTTCGGCTGATGGTTTCCAGCTCCCAGGCTGTGGGCACAAGCGAAGTGGAAATCCTGCTGCTGCAGCATCGTGACATAAAATGGACAGAAGAGGCTCTGAAACATGGACTTTCAGAGGACTTCTGTCATTTAACTTGTGTTTTCTCAGAGCATTTACTTGCAATTTACTGCTGCTCTCTGAGCACGAGGCATTTTGAAGGAATGGCTCTGCTGCGCTCACACACTTTAGCAGACCGTGACTGAAACACTCAAGCTGGAAGTAGAGATAGCAGCAGCTGGTCCCAGGAGGTGCGACTGCTCCAGCTGCCATCTGGAAGACAGTCCTGAATGCCACATGTTTGCTTATTTTTGACTCGAGCAGAGCATATAGAATTAGTCTCCCTGACCCCAAGAACTGGGAGGTGCCTTCCCAAGTTTTGGCTAAAGGTCTAGCTGCTACAATTCCTTCCCAGGCAAATGCACCCTGAATTCTGATTTCTGTCTGGTATCACTTCAATCTTGTGACATTATGCCAAGCAATTACGTATAAATAAAAATATGTATTATATAATATAAAAAGATAATCCTCCCACACAAAATATATACCATTTAAAGTATATTTATATCTATTATAATTATATGATATACACAAGTATATATTAAATGTAACAATATGCAAACTTTAAAGTATACTTGTATATATTACGTAATACTTACATAAAATTTATATAACAAAAACATATTCTGTGTGTGTGTGCTTTTTGCAGTCATATTTTGAAGCCAATCATTTTGTGGAAGAATAATAATTCTTGTCCACTTCATGAGGAAACTAGGATAATGCATATTACCACACTTTTCAGTTCTAGATGCAAATTACAGGCAGTGCCTAAAAGCTGCAAGCATTTCTTTGAATTATTAGCATCACTGTTAACCTTCACAATGCTGTTGCGGATGTCTAGTGCACAGCTCCTGTGGAAACAGAATTTTTCTGAGGGAGAAACATCTCCCCAGCAACTTCATTCTGAGAGCCAAATTGGATGGAAAAAAACTCCAAGCTGCACTGCACCAAGCCAAAAGAACTCAGACAGAAACTGTTATTAGAGATACTGTTCTCTAACTGTACTGTTGCAGGGTAGGGAAACCACTACGACTGAGAGGAAACTCAGCTGAAAGTACCTTTGAAGAGACTATAGCTTCAGATGGAGTGCCTCTTACTGCATTTGCTTCCAGAGACTTCTGCTTAGAGATGATTTGGGTTTTTTTAATTCAAACTCTTCTTGAGTCTAGCTGGTAGCTCTTCAGCCTAACGTGGTAATAGAGTCTGAATTTCCTGGGCATGCTTTCTAGCTTCAAGGCTAGCACACAAAAGCCTGACATTAAGAGAAAGAGCTATTGAATTGCCCGTGCTTTGCCTAGCTACATAAAAGCAGGAAGTAGGTTCTGCCTCTGAAGCCTATCATTTTGGAGAAGCCAATCTGGTCATAAAAACTTAAGGCAGAAAAGGAACAGTTGCAAGTTGGTTTATGTCCCAGTGCACAGCCTGCAAATTGTAGGAACCAGGCTTTTCCCTTGTACCAACTACGGCATGTAGACATTTAATCAGCAAGGACAATTGTCTCCAGTGTCAGTGCCTAACTTTTAGGTGTCTGTGCCCATTGTGATACAGTGCATTAACCTTTTTTTTGGCTCTGGTTCCTAAAGTTTGCCTAAGTTAGGATCTGAATGGTGTTTAGGTGATTTGAACGAGGCCTGCTATGACTTATGCCTCTGAAGTCTTTGAAGAACTGGAATAAATGAGGACACCCCATGCACCATGGCAAGTGGGGCAGCTGAAGTGACATTCTGGGACAGAGGAAGCCTCCAAGGGTGCGGAGGAACCCTGGGGGTGCCTGTGCTCCACTGCAGGTGATGCACTAGGGCTGCACAGGAGATCTGGGGCACTATGTGGTGGGTCCGCGAAGTGCTGGGCACATTAAAATTGCTGTATATGTGATGCATGGGCAGCTACTGATGTCCAGAAATCCTTTACAAATCTTTCTCTCCAGCTGATGCTCTCTGAGGGTGGAGGGTGGGATATAAACCTTTCCCTTCCTCCCACAGGGAAGGCTCATTTCTGTTAATCAGGGCAAATGCTCCGTAAGCCAGGTTTGCAGAGAGGGTTTCAAGATGCGAAGACTTGTCCTGAGGCTGGGAATCCTGTCTCCAGAAGACTATATAAGGTATAGCATTGATGAGGTGGTCTGTGGCACTGTTCTGTGGTATGTTCTGCTCTGTGATATGGACATGGGATGACACATCTGCTTCCTATGAAGCCAACATGCTGACACATCCCAATTATTTTTTCCTCGAAGGCAGAGGCTTGTGCTGTTCCAAACAGTTAGCCAGACTCTGCAGTCCCTGCAAGGGCACAGCGTAGCTTGCTGTACTGAAACCCAAGTCTCTCGCCAAGAAACGGAAGAAAAGTAGCCACATCCCCATGAGCTACTAAGTTTACAGAACTTGGTATTTATGTTTCTCTCTCACCAGGATCATTTTGGTGCCATTAGAAACAAAAGAAAAAATACATCAGTGAAAGAGACACTTAATAGCCTAAGAAAGACTCTTTTAACCTTCTGTTACAAATAGCAGAGAATAAAAGGAGCTTGTTTATAAGGTAAATAAAATCACCAGCAGTATCTTTTACCTCTGCCCCTGCCTTCCTCTCCCCTGATTCTTTACCTCATTCTGTCTAGATCATATGCCTTCATAGGATATGCGTGAGGAAAAGGCTAGTGACTCATCATAGCTTTTCAAGCAGTCCTCAGCAGGAGCTCCATGCAGATGTGAGGTGGGGGTAAAAACGGCTGTCAGGAACCTAGGGGGCTGACAAATGAAAAATGTCAGTGCCTCTCACCCCAGAAAAAAAGGTACATTTTTTTGTACTTCATACTGTCAATTCCAAGCTTGAGACTGCTAGTTCTTTGTACACATGACTGTTAGAGCAAGATGTGGCTCTTCTGGCTCAGGTGATCTGCCTCTGACAGTGCCCAGCAGTAGAATTACAGGGAAGGACTGTTAGAGAGAGAAGAATAACAGTCTGGTCTTTCTTGTCAGCCCTCTTGGCTTTTTCCAGTCTGGGCTTGCTGAACTAGCTGTTGAAACAAATAGCTGATTTGATGGACCTTTCTACACGGGTTTTGCTCACCACTTTTTTACCCAATTATAGTTTGGCATCCACATCATACTACAGCAATAAGTTGCTGAGTGATAAGGTATTGTCTACTCTGTTTCACCCTTCAAGCCAGAAAATTTTGCTGTGTGGAACCTCTCTCTTGCATTAGGAGAAATAGCGAATCATTGTTCCCTGCTCACTGTTTCCATAACATTCAGGATTGAATGCACCTCTATAACATTCCCCCATGGGCATTTATTTTCTAGGCTAAAGAGTGGAAAAGAATCTTGTCTATTTAATATCTTCTTATGAGTAAGACATTCATTAGCTTTAACCATTCTTGTCGTCATTCTCTGTGTCCTGTTTAGTTCCATTATACGCTTTTTTCAGATGGGAATGGGAGGGAGAGAAGTAGGAATTAATGCATTATTGCAGAGGTGGGTGCACAAGGCATTTATGCAGAATGCTTCCTCTTCTTTTCCATGATAACTGAGTTTTGTCAGAAATTTTGCTACACAGATGGTCAAATAGACATTACAGATGACAACCATTACACCCGATCTCCCGGTCCCACTAGTTTAACCGGAGCAGTTTAACTTGTGCAGCTGCAAATTCATGCTTTACACTATGGTAAATTATAGGAAAACTTAGGTATCTACCATGAAAATGCAAGTAATAATAGATAGCAAGAATCCAGTACATTCTTAAGCATTGCCCACAAACAAAACCAGATGCATCATTTTAGAATCTTCCATCTAGTCCATCCATTTTTACTGGAAATCAATGGTTACTTAGCAAAGCAACAGTATTGCAAGGTAATCTTCTGAAAGGATCACCTCTTGAGATAAAAGATGAGAAAACCAAAACTCAAAAAGCTAATCACTTGAGAGTAATTTACTGAACAGCTCTCAAAATTAAAGCATTCAGTGGTAGGAGCTGAATTTAAAGAGTCTTTCTTCCAAAAGACCACAAGGATGCATTAAAAATATAACTCTTATAATGCTCGAATATAACCATGCTTGGGCTGTGAACAGAAAGCCGTCTTGGATCTGATGAAACATGCTTGGACACCTGGGAGTATTACAATTCCACTAAGTGCCAAAATGAATGTGGACATGACTTAACCATTGTGGACAATCTCAGATTGGCAAATTAATGCCATTTGATTTATTGAAAGATTCTTGTGATCAGATTCTCTGTTGATTTACAGCTTATGTAGTCATTTATATTGCAGCAGGATAGAAACACTTCCATTCTGACTTGCACTGGTGTAAATCATGACATGTAGCTCACAGATGTTAAACTGAAAGATTTAATTCAGTCTAAGGAACTGCTAAGAGTATGATCTATATGAGCAAGTTTAGGTAGTAGAAGGAGACAAACCTAGCAAAGCAGGAATCGTTGCCTGGTCATTTATCCTTATTTTTAGCAGGTAGTAGATATTCTCTTAAGTGTTGCCCTTGTATGCAGCCATGTGGTGAGGCTTTTTTGGCAGTGAAGGAAATGGGCACTAATCAGAATTCTTGAAGAATTCTTCTGTTCAGACACAAGTAAGAGACCAGTGTTGACCAGTTTACAAGGGGCAAGGTGAGGGGGGAAAGGTTCAGAGCTGCCATTTCTTTGTGCATCATAGTATACCTAACAGATTAGGCATAAGTGTCTACATCTCAGATACTTCCTACCTGATATATTTGCCACTGTGGAAAAAATCTCATAAGCTGGTACAAGAAATGACTGATAGCAACACCAGTGCTGCAGGTGCAAGAGAACAGCCTACTGCACACTCACCTTTACCTGTCAGTGAGTATAGTGCAGTCAGCCCTGCCAGCTCACAGCAACATGACAATTAAACCTAGAAAGGATTTGCAGACCGACTGGTGATATCTACAAGTTCTAGAGATTTCTGACGGTCTGTAATTGCATGAAAAATCCCTTTCCGCACCGTAAGTGCAACCACAATGAATAATAAGCAACCTGTACACTGAACACTTCATGAGTAGAAAACAATCACTTCAGGAACAAAGCAGTGAGTTTTATTGCAAACACAGTAGTGTCTGTCCTTCCATTCATTAGTTTTTCTTAACATTGTATTACTGACCATTCCTCACAGTGTGATATTTATGCATAAATTTTAGATTATTTACCAAAAAGAAAGTAGTTTTATTTTTTTCTGATACAAATGCCAAATATCACAGTCATAGACATAAAGAAGAAATTGTTCCAAATAAATATGCATGGAAAGACTTCTCACAGCTTGATAACAAATTTAAACACAGTAATTACTGAATAAAGGGCTTAACAAATGGTATTACAGCTAGTAGAATAAGCATCTCCAGGGAAAGGAGGACTGAATACATAGTATGGAAATAGATTAAATATATATATATAATATAATCAGTTTATTGCATGGATACATAAATATTAACATATTTGTGCACATAACTGGGAACAAGGCACTTATTCAGGTTAGTATAAACAAGGCCACTTGTTAAATAGAAAGGAAAATGTTAATAAGCCTTCAAAACATCTTGCTGAAATCCAAAACCTTGAAGCCATAATACAAAAGGCATGCAGTTACAGATGTATTTATAGTTCACTGAATTGTAAGAAATCCTTTTTCTTAAGAATGGGACAAATCCAGCAGGCCTTGCTGAAAACATTGTGATATTTTTTTCCAGACAGAGGGAAATGAATCCATGAATCTCACTCATTCTTCTCTAGTTTTTCAGTGTTCCTTTTGTGTTTTTCTTTGTTATCATAAGTTTGCAATATTATTTTATATACCTTTAGAAAAGTTGGTCTGATAATCCCCATCAACCTAAACATTTTACAGAGATGTAATCAGATGCTATGCAAAGCAGTGATCAAATCATCTACTGGGCTTTACATTTGGCTTGTAGAACACATGGTTTTTGATGTGATTTTGTAAAAAAATAAAAAAAAATAAAAATGATTTTGCCTGCAAGTAACTTAGTGATATTTCAGTTTGTTAAAATTCAAAAGCAGAAAAATAGCTCTAGTGATAAACACCTCATTTCTGTATTTATTATATTATATATATTTTTAAAAGATCTCTGCTTATACAAAACAGGAATTTTATAAATATTAAAATGTTCTATTATTTACATGTGTCCCATTTTACTGTAGAATCATTAACTGTTATTATCCAAATATGTAGGTTCTAGGAGACAAATTCTGCATTTTTCATAATCACAACGATTTGGCATAAAGGTGCAAAGGCAAATTTTATCCTAGGTTACAATTGCAACTTACGTAGTTCTGAACTTAAACTAAATATAAAAATACCTATGGGTTAAATCTTTGATCAATCTTGCACACATAACACATGGATCACAATACCAGGAGCTTCATGAAAAGAACAAATTAATGTCAGCTGACTAGGGAGAAGGTCTAATGCACTGGGCACATCTTGCAGAAAACTGTTTCATCCTAGAACTCAGATTAATTAAAACAAAAGATGACTGCATGCTTTTAACAATGGAATTTGACCTCGGGTTATTGAAAACATCTTTCAGTTAAGCAGTCCCAATCACAGTCTTCAGAAAACCCAGAAAAGATAGGACAGATTCTGACCTGATTCATTTGGCGAAATACTGATGAAATCTTATGAAATGAATGACATCACAACTATATAAATCCAGAGGAAAAGGTTATCAGAGCACATCCCTTTGTGGATATATTCATGCTGTACCATGAATTACAGCACAGACATTCCCCAGCTAGTAAATCTCAAAATTTCTGATCTCTATGGCTCATAAGACAATTGTGCAGAATTACTAGGTCAGCACTACAGCCAGGCTACTAAGCATTTTGGATGGACTTTTTAGTTCAGATGCAGCATTGTGTGCTTGTAGCTAGGCTGCTTTCAAGGTAGCTCATGTCCAGCTATCTCAGATCTCTGCATCATGGTCCTCAGCATGCTGAATGCCAGGTGTACTGCAGCTAAAGATAGTTTGGGGGCTGCCTGCACCCACCACCACAAGTGGTGGAAGGGAAAGGTCTATTAGTAACAGACTCAGAAGCCTGATTCAGATTTTGTATAGTTCATACGGTTTAACTCCTTGAGCTGAATGGACTTACACATACTTAATGCTAGCCTGACAAATGGGAAAATCTCTCTTGAAGATTACACAGCTTTTGTGGGCAAGCATTTGGCAGGATATCTTTGGGACAGAATAGGTCCTGTCTGGATAAGATCTGACATGGCACAGTGCTGATCCAAACTTCTGTGGAATATCATGCTATCATATTACCTAAATCAAGAAGGCTGAGAGAAAATTAGAATTACTCCTTCAAAAGTAGTTATTCATTTTAAAAAACCCAACAATGACCCAGCATGTTTGTCAAGAGGTACTATGATTATACAATAATAAATACTACTTGATTCCATCAACTCTTATTTCTTTTCTTCACTTTGCTGCCATTTAATATGATAACTGACATCACATGCTAGATCCAGTACCATGACTCCTAGGCTCAGTTCAGCCAGAACCTTGTCCTCTCTATTCTGAATCTAACTCTATCCTCTTCTCTAGGTACTAAATACTAATGCTTGCACATCCCAGCTGTGGGTATGCACTAACAAATATAATTTACCTTACAAAACTTCTATGATCCATTATAAAACTTAAGAGGACATAACTATCCAGTTTCTGTGAAAAACAAGATTTGTCCTGGATTTGTTGTATTCTTTGGCTATATATAAACATAAATAAGGGAAAAAATGAGGAAAAAGTATTCTCAGATTAAATAGTTGAATAAGAATCTGCAGAAAAGAACATGTATTGCATCCTGTGACATGCATCTGATTATACTGTTGTGCTGTCTAATCTGACTGTCTTTTAGAAAAGTTCAATTAAACATAAATGAAAAAAAAATTAATCATCCTAAGTGAAGTCAAAGGCTTAAAGGAGGGGGGAGTCATGACTGAGGCATTTTATCACCTTTCAGATTAACTGCAAACATTGAGTTCTTTGTGAGAAACAGTACAAAATTTAACTGAGGAGTGTAAGCATTCCATTTCTCAAGTATTCTGCATTTCAGAAGAAACAGACTTCCATGTCTATTACAGAAAGGGTCAATAGCACCTTTGGATAGTTTCTTCTCCTTTTCTGAAATGTAAGAAGATACAAAAACAAAACAAAAACCTCTCCCTTACAATGCAGTTCCTTGAATTGCTTCTTAACATTAGTGCATGATATAGGGATGTCAGGATTACCTCTTGTGCAAAGTGGAAGATTCAGCATGGATTCTTCCTCTATTGTTGATAACGCCAGCAAGAGTTCCGGATAAAAAAAATTCAAGTAGATCTAGATGCATATGAACTTTTTATTTCCCATGAGTCATGGTGATCTGCTGCTAACAAAGTGCAGTTCAAGTTTGTTTTGAGGCACTCTGGAGACTGGCTTGAATCCTGCGGTCTTGGAATCAAACCTCCGAGCTGTCGCTGGTATAATTATATGGTAGCATCATTGGTTCATTACTGCCTGACTCCTTTGCAACTTCTTTCTTCTCAGAATTTTGTCTCCTTTTTAGCAGCAAAATAATGATTGCAATTAAGCAGATGGCAAGCAAAATCGCAGCAGCTCCACCGATGACTGTGACTATGCTGACCCCTGGGCTTTGGTTATTCAGTTCCCTGGGGAGAATGCCACTGACCACAACCTCCTTTTGAGGGACTTGTTTCTTGTTGGTGCGGTCTAGTGCTATGTGCTGTATGTTTGTTCCTCGTTTTTTTTCTACCCCAATATCCTTCACAAGTTCTGGAGCTCCTTCAACTCCCCTCTTCTGACGTCTCTGTGAGGACACCCTTGGGCTCCCCCCACTGAAGACAGAGTGGTACTGGTGCTCCACGCTTCTTTTGCCAATTCCGCGGTTAGCATTCTCTTTTGAACGTACAGTGTAGATTGTATGGACGTACCACTCCCTACCCAAAGATACCTAGAAAAACACAGCATTTTGTTTTTAAACACAAACATACACGCAATGTGGACAGCAATATAAACAACGAAACTCAATCATTGCTTCGTATTGATTGCCTGGACAGTAGTTTCAAGATCATCCACAGATAAAATCCATTACATGCCAATCTTTCCCAGAGGAGCCACTTTTTCTGCCATAAGATTAAAAGGGGGTAGTCTACATTCCCCTCCAGTCAGATTCTATGGTTACCAGGTGCAGATGAAGAAGCACTTTCTTGGCATTCTTTGGTACCGCTAGTACCATAAAGGCCATACAGGTCTTTGAGAAAGAACCTTAGCTGTAGACAGGCTACAGAAGAGGGATCCTCCAGGACCAGCCTGTCAACCATCTAGGCTTTGGCTCTACATACTGCCACCAAAATTAAGTATTCCACAGTTGGCTCCCATCTGTCTCATTTTAAGAGAATACTTTAAACACATCTGCAAGCATCCTCCAAACTCCTGACATGTTCTTTTCATCAGAACATAAGCAATCATTGGCTTAGTATCCCATCTTTGAGAGAGGTTAGCATCTAACACTTCTAAAACAAACAAACAAACAAATCTAGAGAAGAGGCATACAGAGGGTTCTCTTTCCTTTAGAACAATGTCCTAACTTCCATCAGTCAGTTGTTTAGGGACTTCCAGCACTGACAGTTGTGTCCTGATCATTTCCACTTAACTGAGAATCACTGATGATCCTATTTTCCCTGAATTTGTCCTGTCTCTTCTCAATACATTATAAATTTGGGCTCCACAAGGTCCAGTAGGGTTGTCTGTCTTCCTTTTTTTTTAAAGCTACTGGCTTATAATTTCAGTGGTTGCATCCAAATTCTGTTACTGTGAGAAACGGTGAACACAGTTTCTACTTTACTCTTGGTTTTTCAATTCCTTTTCAGGACATTCTGTGGTTTCTTGACATTCTCATTCTTTTGACAGAATGAGGAGAAAAAATATATTGCATTATTGGAAATGAATTATCTAAATCAAAAACATGTCTTCAGCTTCCTCGGGACAAATTATGAAATCCTTTTTATGCTGGTAAGAAGGCTGTTCTCTTAAATGTTCCATTTTTTACAATAAGACTCTTAACAATACTGAAATGGCTAGGAGTAGGAATAAAGAGTGTTCAGTATTTCTTCCAGTAATTTGCAATTCTGAGTTTTGCATGTACTTTTGCAAATACTGAAGAGACAAAGAAACTACTGACTGGGCCATATAGATCAAAGGGATGAAAGCAAATACGTGAGAGATTGTATGAAATTTAGAAATAGGTGTACCCTTTATTTTTTTACTGCTAGACTTTCCGGTGCTCAGATGTTTTGGAATGTGCAAGTTTGTGAGGAAAGACTTGCACAGAAAATGCTGAATATCAATTAAATTTGGGTGAAGTACACTATAAATACTCATGGTTCTTTTATTTTTGGTCTTTGACAAGTGAGATGAAAGCAAAGTAACCATGCTATGTAACATGAAACTTAAAAGTTAAGTCCTTAAAAGAATCACTTGTATCATTTCTTGATAGACTATGGAGGTAACAGAAGAAAAAAATATTATCTGCACAGGATTCTTTCATAAGAGCTTCAAGTACACCTAGAAAATTTTAAGCATTTATGATCCTGTTTAACTGCCACTGAAATCAAAAGTAATCTTCCTATTGGCTTCAATATGACTTACAGTTAACTCTTAACGCTTCCTGTGCGGGAGCGTTCTTGAAAAAGAGTTCTTGGTGCAGTATTCCAAGGGCTAACCTACAGAAACCTTACCTGAAATAGGGGAGTTGAATCCATTTTAAACCCATCAGAGCCTGGTTGTTTAACTAAAGGAATTGCTTCAGGGTCATCTATAGCAAGTTTTGCATTAAAAAGAACATTTCCAAAGCTTGTGGCTTGTGTCTCTGGCTGAGCTTTGTCCTGCATGGTCACAGAGATTAAAAAAAAAAAAAAAAGTAAAATGCAGTCATTTCTTCCAGGAAAAGAAGTTCTAATATTTATACAAAATTTATTTTTCTACAAGTGCAATTGACATGTGCTATGTTTTGCAATCCAATGTAATACCAAGAGAAAAACATATTAGAAGCAACTGTGGTCACATCTGACTTGTACTAACTTCTATTAGATCTCTTGCTTGAAGACTTTTTTTTAGAAATAGAAAGGGAAAAAATCTAGAGAACAACCATAGCCACATTTCTATAATGCAAAAATATGTAAATATGGGCTGAAATAAAAGTCGCAAGTCTATTTCCCAGTTTAAAGATTTTACCTTTCACTTGTAGTAAGAGACATATTCACACAAACTAGTTGACACAACCAGGAGGGATTCACCTTACTTAACTTTAAAAGTTAGGCATCTGGTCTCTAGTCATCTAAGTTTACTCTATAGTTACTTTCAGAAGGCAAATCATCTGTGCTGTCTTAGATATTCTAAGCTAGCTTTAGAGGTATCTCCCTTTTCCCATTGACTACAGCGGTAACCTGGAAGACTAACTTTTTATTATGCACTCATTTTTGGATAGTTACAGGTAGATGAGACAAATTCCATCCTTAACATAACCATCTATCTGGCTTGTCTTCTTATGCTTTCTTTATGGTCAATGAAGACAGCCAATGCAGACAAAAAGCCTATTTGGGGATTCTAACCTAGGTGAAACTCTAAATGATGAGAGTTCCCAGAGAGATTAAGAATATAACAAGGAGGCAGAAAGGTAAGGTACTGCCTTCATCAGCCCATGCTGGACAAGAGCTGGAGTCAAAAATCTGATTGGTGCTGTCAAGGACATTTTAAAGAACAGCTGGTTTTTGATAACAAAGAAGATGGGAAAAAAAAAAAACCAAAAAAACAGGTACACCTTCTCAGAATTAGAAAACTTACCACAATCTTAAATCTGTACAGAAGGGATGGAGAATCAGCGAGGCAACCATATTCAGTGTTGGATGGGTTATACTTGGGTACATATCCATCAGCTCCTGTGCACAGGAAAACCTTCTCGATGCTACAGTAGAAGGAATCACCCAGATTCTGCACTGGATCCACCATCACCCGACCATATATGGTATCACCTGGAAACAGCACATAGTTCACATCCTATTACACTGTAGTATTTAGCACAGCATTGAGGCCAAATAAATAAACCCAGTGAAGCAGCTCAGTGTAGTGTAATGAGGCTGTAGTTTCTGGTCATCTCAAAGGTCCAAGCTGAAGATTCTCAAATCTGCCTACAGCTATATACAACAGCTACTTGTGATACCTGGATATATAGCTTCTACCTTAAGCAGTTGCCAAAGGTCATGATCAGAGTGTACTCTCTTCCACACACTCTGTGCCACAGGATAGCAGTAGGTTGTCATTCAGTACTGCTGTAACCTAAAACAGTTCAGAAGCAGCACTAAAGTGTGGGGTTTATTGGGATCTTCATTCAAAAAGTGACTTAAAGCTACATTCGCTACCCTCTACACCAGACTAGAATGCAGGTTTTGGTCTCCTGGCAATGTGCTTTGTTGAAGAGATGTCCTTTTTTCTGTCATAGAACCCTACTTGGATAGCATAAGGGTTCGGTTATACTTGGTCAATCGGCAACATTTAGTACAGTATAAGCGACATGAACATTATGACAGGTCACAGAGACATTTTCTGAGACTTTGCTCCTACTGTGTGATTGTATTTCTGCTGGCTGATAAGATTTAAGAAAAACATGCTTGCAAGGCCTATACAAATAACCTGGGCATGTACTATACAGGCAGGAAAAGTATACCATGTGCTGTGGTCAAATATGTACAACAGAAAGTGGTTAGGAAGGCTGAGAATTTGGAGAAAGAAGTGTGGCATTGCTTTTACAACTATTTGTAGCAACTGTAGACTTTGAGAGAGACCAGGTCTCTGCTGTTCAAGAGACCAGGCAAACAAGTCACAAAAGACAATTGTGGATTCAAGGTCCTGACATTCTAAATAGGCAAATGAGGCACATGAGGAAATGAAGAATTGAAGTGATTGCTTAAGGTCATGTAACAAATCACTGATAGAATGCATCGACTGAACGCAGGCTTCACTTCACTGTTTCACACAAGGTTTTTTTAAAAACAACCTCTTCTGTGTCTGAACACAGTATTAAGCAAGCAGGAATTCTGAGCATTCATCTTAGTTTTGACTTTGATTTCCGTTGAGCAAATTTACCTTCCTCAAACACAATGAAAGAATTGTACAATAGTCACTTAGCAACTACGAATGTTCTTAGTATCAGCTAAGCTAAAGTTTATAACGCGCTCAGCATGTGAGAAGCGGCACCAGTATTGTAACCTTCAGACATAACAGTCTGAATGAAGACTGGTCAACAGATCTGATGTAAATTGCAAAGCAGGAAAGGCAAACGCAAAAGAACACAAGCAGAAAGTCAAACCCTTACTCCTAGCTTGCTTTGATCGAAACAGGATACTGACAGTGTGCACCACATTCAATATCTATGGTCTTGCACAACTATACCTTCTGCAAAAGCGACATCACTTTCTTGCCCAAAGCCCATCGAGCCATCAGATAGCCACAGGGTCTTCTTGGAGAGAAGGAACATCTGGGTATTCAAGCTGAACTCAGCAGCCACCGGGTCACTGACCTAAAACACAATGGCATAAGGCTCTTCAACATGTGTTCTTTAACCACTTTTAAAATACAACACAATCTTCTCCTGATGTGCATTATTAATCAGCTTTACATATCGAGATGTAATAATACAGTTTAAATAAAAAAGAGTTCTTTGCACTGGACATATATTGCTACATATTTTTCATGCATACAACCTTGTTCAACCTTTTTCATGTATACTGCCTTCTATGATGGGATGACTGGCTGGGTAGAGGAGGAGAGAGCAGTGGATGTTGTCTACCTTGACTTCAGCAAGGCTTTTGACACTATCTCCCATAACATCTTCATAGGCAAGCTTGGGAAGCATGGGATAGATGAGCAGACAGTGAGGTGGATTGAAAAGTGGCAGAAAGGCAGAGCTCAGAGGGCTGTGATCAGCGGCAAAAAGTCTAGTTGGAGGCCCGTAGCTAGCGGTGTACTCCAGGGGTCAATACTGGGTCACCTTATCCTGTTCAACTCATTAATCAACGACGTGGATGAAGGGACAGAGTGCACCCTCAGCAAGTTTGCTGATGATTCAAAACTGGGAGGAGTGGCTGATACACCAGAGGGCTGCATGCCATTCAGAGGGACCTTGACAGGCTGGAGAAATGGACAGCGAGGAGCCTCATGAAGTTCAACAAAGGCAAGTGCAGGGTCCTGCACCTAGGGAGGAATAACCCCATGCACCAGTACAAGCCAGGGACTGATCTGCTGGAAAGCAGCTCTGTGGAGAAGGACCTGGGAGTCCTGGTGAACAGCAAGTTGACTATGAGCCAGTAGTGTGCCCTTCTGGACGAGAAGGCCAGTGGTATCCTGGTTTGCATTAGGAAGAGTGTTGCCAGCAGGTCAAGGGATCTCCCTGTCTATTCAGCCCTGGTGAGGCCACACCTTGAGTACTGTGTCCAATTCTGGGCTCCCCAATACGAGAGACATGGACATACTGGAGTGAGTCCAGCAGAGGGCTATGAAGATGACTGGAACATCTTTCATATGAGGAAAGGCTGAGAGAGCTAGGACTATTCAGACTGGTGAAGAGAAGACTGAGGGGGGCGGATCTTATCAACATGTGTAAGTATCTGAAGGGAGGGTGCAGAGAGGATGAAGCCAGAGTCTCCTCTGTGGTGCCTAGCAACAGGATGAGAAGCAACGGGCACAAACTGAAACACAGGAAGCTCCGTCTGAACATGAGGAAAAACTTTTTTACTGTGAGGGTGACAGAGCACTGGAGCAGGTTGCTCAGAGAGGTTGTGGAATCTCTTTCCTTGGAGATATTCAAAAGCTGTCTGGACACAATCCTGTGCAATGTGCTCTAGGTGACCCTGCTTGAGCAGTGGGGTTGGACAAGATGATCTGCAGAATTCCCTTCCAACCTCAACCACTCTGTGATTCTGTGAACCCTGGGGTTATCTGTCTCTATGATCCCTGGTAGGATTCTAGGCTAGTTTCTTCCCACCCCATCTTCAAAAGGATGCACTGTTCCTAAGGAAACAATCTGAAAGATGCACATGCTCAAAAAAAAAAAAAAAGGAATAAAATAACAAGAGGCCTCTAAAGAACCACTCTCAAATGAAAAATGCTGACATATATATGTGCATGTGTATATATACTTATATATAAAAAAGTATATATATGTGTGCAGAAAGAAAGGAAAACATAAAGGAAAACATTCTTGCTGGCTCATGGACAACGGGGCTGATGGAATGAAATATAATAATATCAACAGAAACTACTGCTACAAGTTATTCAGCTGACTTGCTTATCCTCTTTCGAATCCCTTTTCCATAGTAGAGGCCCCAAAATATAGAGCAGCAAGGTATGGCAACAAGAATATGTAGCTGAAACGTTTTTTTATAAACTCACTGCTACTCTTTGCAGAGAGGAACCCTATCCTTCTAAATGCCTGGATTCAGACTATTGGATTACAAGTCCCACAGCTTCAAACATCTGACTGACACAGCTGGCTTCCAGATGTAGTTTTGAAAAAAAGCAAGCATGGCCTGACCAAGCTCTTCCTTTGGAGCGTAAATGTCTAGCGAATGGGAAACAAAAAGTGCATATCCAGCTAGAGGCACTGGACTTTAGCCGTGCAGTTTACAACAATGGTAAGAGCACTGGCATGGGTAAATATTATGCAAAAAGCTGTGAATATGTCTCCTAGGCATCCTATTTTAAGTTATTACTTTTATTTCAATTTCATATGCGAGTCTCCGTGCTACCAGTGGCTGACTCATAGTGGCAATGTATTACTGTAATTTAAATATATTTATTTTCATGCACAGTTGAGGCATTTTAAACAAGAGTTCTTAGAAACATAATCCATTAGGATTTGTTGGGTGAGAAGAGTACTGTCAACTCTTTCTGTCTATTTGCTATGGCCATCAGCTTTGCATATGGATGATTATGGATGATACAGATCACTGATGGTAGACATCCCCACCTCCATGGGACTATAGAGCATGAGGTACATGGTACCTCAAGAAGCAGAGAGCCCTAGAGATCTGTCCATCCTAGTGCAGCAAGGATCCTGAAGGTGATTCTTTCAGGAAATAGTTATGAGCATTTAGAGATAGAAGACACTGAAAGGAGTGGGATAAAGCAGAGCTAGGAGGTTGAATGCTGTGCATGTACAAGACTTCTCAGAATGAGGACAGTTATAGTACAATACTCACTCATGTTTCAGGCTACCTTATTCCCTCTTCAGAGGCCAGAGAGAGGAAAAAGGAGATGGGCATATGTGTGTTAAAGGAAACGATAAAACAAAACCTCCAGAGGGGAGACCCCAAACATATTTTCTTCTTGATGTCTGCTTCTTAAAATGGCCACTCACTCATGTACAGTGAAAGTTGTGGAGGAAGTTAGAATGAAAAGTTTCCAAGAAAATGAAAAGCCTCATATTAAAAAGCACAAGAAGATAGTACAGTAGAGCAGCTGGAGCATTAGACTGAGAACCAGGAGAAACAACTTCTATCCTGTCCTATCATTTCATCATTTGATGTACTGGCAAAGTCATTTTCATCTACTTGTGACAGCTGCAGTCACCGATTGTAGTGGGTCCATGCAAGGCTTCAGGTGTTTCCTAGTCTAAGGCCCAGTATCACAGTCTGACATTTCACGTTCACATCTCTGCTTTTTGATTTTCATTTCTAAAACATGGATACCAATTCTCATTCTGTTTTGCAGAATGCTAAGAAATCTTACAGGTCAAGTGCTAGATATTGCCTATATAATTTGTGCTACTGTACTGCTGTTACAGCTGATTTTTTGGGATCTGCTTTAAATCTATACAATCTTTCAGTCTATAATCAAAGGGAGCAACATCAATTGCCATAGAATTTCTCAATTAATTTTTGTTTGAGTATCTTGAGAAAAATAGCTGTCCTTGAATCAAAAATTGCCAGAGATAGCAACTAACTGGCCACAGTCCTTGGTGATTATGACACTGTTACAATTTTGCACCTTATTCCTAATTTGAGTTTTTGTATCTGAAACTTCCAGATACTGGGTACTACTAAAGTTTAACCTGAGATAATGACCCCTGTAGTGTCCAGGTTTCCTTCCCAAGGCATTTCTTATATCTTGAGCAGTCTGCTCCATAAACTTCTTCCAAATAAAACAGAAAGTGTTAGGTCTCTCCCTAGGCAACTTTGCCCATTTTGGAATAATTTTGAGATCTCTTTTGAATTTTCCTCAAATTATAAGCATCTTTCTTGTTTATAGCAGGGTGCAACAGAAGCTGTGGTTCTGCGTTACTGTTAATTGCTTTAGAACTCCTACTAGCAGATTAGAAATGCCAGACACAATGTAGAGTGCTGAACCAGTATAAACTTCTCCTGTCTATTTGAATTTTTTCAAAATGTTTTGTTGTGTTAACTCTGAGAAGACAGGTTTCATGTCAGATCATGTAGCATTTCTCTGTTCTGCCAAGACTTTATGCCATATCAGGAATCATCTATTCTCCCACAGCTAGCACAAAGCCACATGAAAGCATAAAGACTGCATACATTCTGTTGTGCACTCTTGCTAATTCAACAGAAATGTGATTGTGTATCCCTGCCTGATCCAGATCAGATTTATACTGTAAGATGATTTCATAGTGTACATCTATGCTATTAATGTGCATGAAACTAGTCACGCTGTTCCAACATTAGTTCTATTGGCTCCAAATAAGAGAAGTGATATAACTCTGTACAAGGAGTGCCGAGGTCATTCTAGCCTTTTTGATAATACTATAAACTCACAGTTTATGTTCTGCTGAATATCCAACATGACCCCCAGATATTCTTCAGTCATTGCTTTCCACAACAGAGTCCATTTCTGCATATTTTGTTCCTTGCTGCATAGCTTTAGAGCTCGGCTTTGAGAAATGCATGCTGTTTGCCTATTCCCAGGTTACCTATACGATGCATATCGTTATGGGTGGGATTTGTCTCACCCACTTTAGCTGTCTTAAAGCTAGGCATCTAACCTAAGCTGGTTATCTACACTTCCTCTGTAGTCAGTGAAGGAAGTCCTACCATATAACTGGATGAATCTTCTGCTGGAGGTGCTTATCTCTTCTAAGGAATCTAAAGTTAATGGGCTATCTCCCTCTATTAATATCAGAAACCTTACTCTGATCTTTCTGTAAGATGAAAACTTTCTGGTAACAGTTTTATATTTGCTTCATTCTCTAATAAAACTACTTCTTAGCAAAAGTCAACAGATGAGTCTGGAATTCCCAGAGGTTAATTCACATCACAATAAGTATCACCTATAATGGTATCAATGAGCTTCCTTACTGGCTGTCATTGAAAAATGGGCGAAGACTGCCCATGCACGCAGGACAAAACTCATTTGTGCTCCTACATTAGCCCTTCCCAGTTGGTCAAATTGGTTAAATAGCAGGAGAGAATATGTACAGTTCTCACCCATTTAGACTTAGTTTGTTGATAAGCAAGTAAATTCAGTTTCTAGCACTATCAATATAGGACCACAAAAGGCAATTTCAGAATTATTATAAAAAGGAAACATGACAAAGGTAACACTGAGATGGTACCTGCTGGAATCGGATATCCAGATCAAATGTGACTGGCTCTCGGGGATTGCAGATCACTGGTAGGCTGTACTCCTGATGTGGAGCAGTGGTACAAGCTATCAGCTTCACGGTGTACGTTCCAGAATAGTCACGAACCTGGAGAGAGAGAGAGAGGGAAAGACATGGCTCTTCCAGCAACATCCTAAATAACAACTTGGGGTAAAAGAAGACACGGAAAGTGAAGGCTGAGGTTTTACCGCAAAATCTGAAACAAAGCTCCACTGCTGTCCTGGTTGATTGTATGTTGGCTCACTTCGGATGAGGCTGAGGCTAAATGTCAGGCCCGGGTGATCAGCTGACATGACCATTGAAGTTAGAGGTGAAGCTAGAAACATGTAAAAAGACACATTTGTCAACTTTAATATTTAATTGCAGACTCTCGGAGTCTGAAGAACATTCCCAATAATTCATAGGCCAGAATTCCAGAGTCAATATTAATACCTTTACATGGGACTGGGTTTTATTAACTGAAACTGGCAAAACCAATTACAGTCAGCATAGCTGTGCCTCCTTGACTCTTGTTCAGGTGTCTATGAAACAGTTGCTTCTGGGCAATGCAAACAGAACTGCATGAGGATTAAATCTAACAGAAAGGCAAAACAGCAAGAGTGGAATGGCAAAGATTTATAATACCTCCTATTTTTAACTTGGAATGTCAACCCAGAGAACATAAAATAATTTCTCTTAGAAGTGTAACTCTTTCAGCTCTGCATGATATGTAAAACCTAACACGTAGGAAACAGTTGTCAAAAAGTGGAATCACTATGAAGGAGTTTTATGGGTTAATAAAACCAAGTTAAACTAAATGAGATTTCTTAAAATCATTTTTACCTTCCCATTATTGTTCAGCAGATTTAATTTAGTTAGATAATCTTTTCCATTGCCAGCATTCATGCTCAGACGTATGTCTGTAGACAGTCTTACACCTGTGATTATTCTGAATAAAGGCAGTGGAGTTTAAATGGATTAAATTGCAGGAGCAGGTCTTTGGCAATGACTAATTGAATGGCAGTGAGCATGTTTTATCAACAGGGTGATACAATGATCCTACAAGAGCTTTTTTTACACTTAGAAACAGGTATAAATAACATACAAAGACTGCAAGTTATAAAGGAAATTTTAATGCTAACCAAGTCCAGAGGGGAATGTAAACAGACAGGTAATTATAACTTTTGGATTAAAAATGTATGTTTATAGATCCCTATGGGACATAATGGCCTAGATCTTCACCTTTCATAAATCACTTTCTTGATCAAGCGGAACTACCTGCTTTGCATCTGATTGAGGTATATTTCATTAAGTTTGCCAGTCTGAATACTGTCATTAACGCCAAGTAAGAAATTTTCAATACAGAATAAATCCTTAGCTGGAGTGCACAGTACATCAAAAATTCAGATTTCAGTAGCAGAAATAAGAAAAATGAATAGTATAAAATGCTGGGGAGGGTTGCTTTGTTTTTATTGCTTTTTGTGATACTACCAAAATGTAGATTAAGCTTACCAGAATGAGACATCACAAACAAACCATGAAACCGGGCTTCAGTCTTGAAGTTGACAACCAAGCGCCCCTCTTCACTGATACGCATGCTGGTTGGGTAGAGAGAACCTGCCAGCAGAAGCCAATCCATAGAGATCATTTCACTTGCAGATGACAAATAAGTCACACTTTTACTAACACCAAAACTCTTCTATTTCCCCTTGTCATATCAGCTATGTGGGAAGGGCCCTGCTGATATCTCTTGGGTTGACTCAAGATTCTTCTCAAGCAAGAATTTACACAGAGGGGCCTAGAGTTTTCACAGTGCTTCAGTCTTCCAAAGCGTATGCAGAATTTCTCTGCAAAATCATGGTTTTACATATATTATCAAGGAACCACACAGATGCTCTGCTAGACTGAAGAAAGTCTACAGCACAGAATACATTTGGATTTGGGCAACAGCACAGTCAGCTACCAGGGGCTTCTGTTGAGGGAAGAATACTTTTGTTTTCAACAGGTATTCAGGCTGACTCCTACCAATAAAAAGCTGCTTCAGAGATGCTCTTTATCATTGCCTCCCTGTATATTGTCCCAAGGCAACACCCACCAGCACTGTAGCAGTAGCTGTCAATTGTGGCTTCTATGGTAGTCAGATTGTGAGTGCTTGACTCTGTGAAACTCATTCTGACAGATTTTGTATTACTGGAATTTCTGGCATGAATCTAGCCCAAAACATGGACTCCTAATTTCAGGTTACAAGGTTTGTTTATATGTCAAAAGTGGTATATTGCTGTAGCTTGCATCCAAGTCCTTTTTACTCTAGAACTGCTCAAAGTTCCAGAGTTTAGTGCTTTCCTGCAATGTTCCCTTATGGAGAGCCAGTGATGTGGCATGGTCCTGTGTGCCTTTGATTTAAGAGTAACCTTGGACATCTGTCATTTCCTGGAATGGTACCAAGGGCCAAATAAATTTGCTTGCAAAACAAATGTATCATTGTTGAAAAGTCATCCCAGACAAACTACGTTGTCCTTTCTCAATGCATTTTTGGTTTACATCTGCATCTTGTACAGTAAGAATTAGATATTAAAGTAAAAGAAGAAAACAGGAATGTTCATTTATGGATGTGTCAGAAACCTAACACATTCACCAATGTGAATGTTTACGACCTGTACAAAATCACCTGCACCAAATATGTATATTGGTCCATTAGAAATTAAAGACCTTGATTCCTTTAAAATTTTACGTAGAATTTTTGTAGGACAATTATATGTAACCAGTGCTATGGAAATACACTGAAAAGTAGTTTACCCCTGCCTGCTCAGAACAATGGCTGTCCCTTGTGCAAGGCATGGCAGGGAAAAGTGTTAACTCTATACTGCCCAAATCAGATCAGGATACGTTGGGGGCCTATCCTCTACTACATCACTATGTTTATCATGTGTTCTGTGCTTGCCATTTTCAAAGGGAGTTGCTAATGTTCAGCATCTCCTGATGCTGGCCATCAGCTTCTTAAACAGAGAGAGAGAAAAAAAGAATTAAAGTCATTAAAATAGGGACATCCATGCACCACACAACTGCTGAGGCTCAGGATTAGCCTGGCTGTTATTCAGTGTATGTCAGATGATTTGTGGCATGTGTTTTATTCTTTATGCATGGCATGGCATATGCTTATTTTCTTATGCAGTGCACATTCCCCTCACCACTCCTTATTTCTTCCTCTTAACATCAGGACAAGAACAGTATCACAATGACTTCTGTAGTCCAGATACAGAGTTTGCAGAAACAAAAAATGTTTTTATGCTCACACTATAGTCTCAAGATTGTTAAGTGTACACACTTAATCATAGCTGCCTCCTATATTCTATCTGGCATGAGGACAGATATGGAATCTCTGAAGCTTAACGTTAGCCACTACTAAGTAGATTCACAGCTACAAAACAAAGCAGCTTATAGCTTTAACTATACATTTTAATCTTTCCTAAAAAGCTGTATGTCACTGTTTTTTTAAATATGTTATCTTTTGGCAAAGATAAATTCTATAAATATACAGTTCTACTTATGGACAAATTATAATCACAAATATTTATCAACAGTATCTATTACACTTAAAGAATATTTTACTTTTGCAGCTTACTGCTCTAACACATGGGACAGATTATACCCATTATATACTTCTGTTTCTTTTGAATGTTTCAAAATTAACATTTTTAAAGTATCAAAAGTTTCTGAAATTATACATTCATGGCCAGGAAAAATTAATAGGGATCTCAGAAATGTTTCATTTTTTCATTAAAACGCAAACATCTTGTGTGACAACAGAATATGAATATATAATGAACATTGAGATAATGTCAAAAAAAGAAGTAGAAGCAATGTTTTAATTTTTGCATGTGTACTTGAAACATAACACGGCAGTTATCTTTCCTTGAAATAAAAGAACTGTTGTCAGCTTAACATGGTTTTCATAAACTCCCCAACAGAGAATCTTGAATGCTAGGCAATGACAGATTGTTTGCAACTAATAATAAATTATATAAAACCTTTTTTCTAGTATTAGAATGATTGAAAAATCATCCTACTGTGTGCAAATCATACTCTTGGTAATGGAGCAATGAGCTGATGAAACAAAATCCAACACCCACCTTGGAGCTCTGCTTCAGGTGGGCTACCAATTCCATCCTTCCACAGGATGGCAGTGTCATACACGAAAGTCAGCCGGAGCTCTGACTGTAGGTCAAAATGCTGCCAGCCTCCTACACCCACCGGGGAGTGGAAAACATAAGAGACATACAAGGGGACTCTCAGGGTGACATAGGACTGTACTAGGTTGAGAACCTATAAAAAAGAAAATGGTTTATTTAGGCTAGTGGTAGCAAAAGGCAGAATTCTACAGGTAATCCTAATGCAAGAGAAAAACAAGATAGATCTTGAACTGACTGTTGCGACTGAAACAAATTCTCTCATTTTCCAAATTACAGATGAAGAGTAAAGCATCACATTTCAAGGGATTTCAACTCAGTTTACGTCCTTTCAAGTTCCCTGTTTGTATTTCAAACTGGTTATGCACTCTGGTACACAAAAAAATAAATTTTGACTCATTATTCATGTTTACATTTTGTAAGTACCTAAATAAAGTGGCTACAAAGGAAGATTATTAAAAATTTTTTAAATATCCTTTTGCATGTGCTCTGTCCTTCACCCTTAACCAACTCTATTGCTTACAATCCTACATTACTATCCTGTAACAAGCTCTACTACATGACCCTGAATTTGCTCTGAGGTCATTGCAAGATGGAGTCCTTGGACTGTACTTTTTCATCTCTAGAACTATTTCTTCCTGTGTGCATGGATAGCAGCTAGCATACTGCATGCAAACATTCAAATCATACTATTTATCACAGTCTGGAGAGATTACCTTATAAGCTTTTAAACAGTATTTTGCACTCTTAAAAAAAAAAGAACATTTAAAGAACTTTACAAGCTGTGTAAAAGACAAATTGTTTCTAGGTTCACCCAGTAGTGTGTCAGAAGAGTTGAATGTCCACTACCTTACAGCTGCTTTACCTTTCCAAATGCTAGACAAAACCTATAGTCATAACATAAAACCACAAATTTAACAGTTACTGTCCTGCGCTGACTAAATACTCTGAAGCAATTAAGGACTTAATTACGGCAAGTATTTGTGTTTGCAACAACTTACTTTCACACACGACACTCCTTGATCTATACATTATGCTACCAAAACCTTTTCCACTCATTTTGTCTTAATCTTTACACAAAATATATAGAAAAATATTTAGACACTAGATAGTCCGGAAACACATGCAATGGAAAGTCTTTTTCTGTCTTTTTTTTTTAACAGCCTTCCTATAAAAAGGAGCCTTTAAAAATGTCCGTGTTTAAAATCAGAGAGCAATCAACAAAAAGACCATTTGAGTCAATTACATGTAGGATTCTTTAACAAAACGATCAATATTCGAGCCTTTTCTTTTTAACAAAGGGAGCTGAAAAACTTACCCCACAAATCAATTTATAATTGAAATATATTTCATGTAGTACAAGTTACCATATGCACTTTTTCCACAGATGGCAAAATTTTAATTGAAGCTCTCTAAAGTACTGTGCACTAAAGCACCCTGGCAGATAATATGAGACACTACAGTTACAGATGGTTTTATATTAATGCTTCTTTCTTGGTTTTACAAAAACACAACCAAGAACTTTTCTCTGGAACAAAAAAAAAAAAAAAAAAAAAAAATGTTTTGCTCTCCCTATATACTGGATGACAAAATGAAGTTACCCCAAAATATTATCCTTCAGTCTAAGTCAAGTAGCACAAACAGGGGCAAGTTTATCTTTGGGATACCTGCATTGATATTTATGCAGTTACTTCAGACATGGACTTGCTAAATTGTTCCAAATAACAACACAGAATGCTTACTTCTATTAAGCCAAATACAACTGTGATGCAACTCTACATTAGATCCGGGTTTGCCTTTGATTTAAGAGTAACCTT